>NC_090340.1:9627076-9927076 GCF_035084215.1 Heptranchias perlo
TGAGATGGATTGCTGTAATCGCCAGGAGGATTATCAGAGCTACAATTAATTATAAGCCTCATAGGCTCATCTTGTGGTGATGCAAACTTTATCTCTCTAGTTGTTTGCAAAATATTTTTGTCGCATCAACTGAACCATGGATCTATTTTCCTGGGGCGGGGGATGGGGGGTGGGTGTTATACCAGGTAGTGTGTGCCTGATACGATCAAAAGATAGTCCTAAACGGGTTTTGCTGCAATTTAAAACCTGAATACAAAAATATACAGAAAATGCACAATAGGTCTGAATCAAGAAATGACATGTTTTTATTCATGTAGATAACCTAAATTAGAATTAATCACAGTGCAAACATTACCCTGCATATTACCTTCCGAAACTGATAGAAATACACAGCAGGTCTAACATTTTTATTTTTACGATACAAAATTGAAATCATGCTGAGTGACATTTTAGTAACAAACCTGTTAAACACATGTCCAAAATCTCTGCCTGGTAATTTAATGGATGTGTTTAACCCATTGGTTAAAATAGCAGTTTAAGGAATTTAACTGGAGCCTTTCATGCATTTGTTATCAATATCACATGATTTTGAATTCCAGATTTCATAGGAACAACTGTAGGCCATTCAGCCCCTTAAGCATGTTCTGCCATTTAATGAGAAGATTTCTATTCATTCTTTAAAATAAGTCTCTGTTACTTTAAACGTGTATATGGTACATTCAGTCAGAATTATGGTGATGAAGTGTGTTTAGTTTGGGATCAGTCGTAGGATTCTAACCTCGGTCAAAAGGTCGTGGGTTCAATCCCCACTCCAGAGACTTTAGCACATAATCTAGTCTGACATTTCACTGCAGTACTGAGGGAGTGCTGCACTGTTTTTGAATGAGCCATTAAACTGAGTCTGCCTATTCAGGTGGATGCAGAAATATCACAAGGCACTATTTAACAAAGAGTAGGAAGTACCCTTAGTGTCCTAACCAACAGTCATCTCTCAACCAACACCATTAAAAATAGATTAACAGGCTTTTTACCTCATTTGCTGTTTATGGGAAAACTGGCTGCTGCGTTTCTCCACATAAGTGACTACTCTTCAAAAATAATTAATTGGCTGCAAACCACTTTGGGACGTTCTGAGGACATAAATGATAGCCTAGAAATGCAGTTCTTTCCTTCTTTATTAAAATACTGCACCATGCAATGGTGAAACATGGGTTCTCACAACACTGCAAGTGCCTAGCACAACCATTGGAGCAGCCTCCTCCTGTAGGGGGATGTTGGGGGCCTTTATACAGCAATATTCAAAGGCAAAACTTCACTGTTACGGGAGGAATAACAATCACTCAGTTCTGGAAGAGCAGCATGCCATTCACAATCTCTCATGTCATGCACAGGCGATACTATACAGGCAAAACAGCATGAATATTTTTGCAACACTAGGAACATAAGAACAGGAGGAGGCCATTCAGCCCCTTAATACCCTTGTCCAACAAAAATCCATCAATCTCAGTTTTGACATTTTCAGTTGACCCCCAGCCTCCACAGCTTTTTGGGGAGAGAGTTCCAGATTTCCACCACCCTTTGTGTGAAGAAGTGCTTCCTGACATCACTCCTGAACGGCCTAGCTCTAATTTCAAGGTTATGCTGCCTTGTTCTGGACTCTCCCAGCAGAGGAAGTAGTTTCTCTATCTACCTTATTAAATCCTTTATTCATCTTAAACACCTCAATTGGATCACCCCTTAATCTTCCATATTCAAGGGAATACAAGCCTGGTCCATGCAACTTATCCTCATAATTTAACCCTTTTAGCCGCAGTATCATTCTTGTGTATCTGCGCTGTACCCCCTCCAAGGCCACTATATCTTTCCTGAGATGCAGTGGCCAGAACTGAATGCAATTCTCCAGATGGGGTCTAACCAGAGCTCTGTACAGCTGAAACATAACTTCCACCCCTTTGTATTCCAGGCCTCTTGAGATAAAGGCCAACATTCCATTAGCGTTTTAAATTATTTTTTGTACCTGTCCACTAGCTTTTAGTGATTTCTGTACTTGGACCCCTAAAATTTCTCTGCTGATCCACAGTTCCTAGCTTCTCGCCATTTAGAAAATACTCTGATCTATCTTTCTTAGGTCCAAAGTGGATGACTATCCTACATTGACCTTCACCTGTTATATTTTTTGCCCATTCACTTAATCTATTAATGTCCCTTTGGAACTTTCTGCTCCCATCTACACAATTTACTGTGCCACCTAACTTAGTGTGGTCAGCAAATTTAGATATACAGCTCGCTATTCCTTCATCCAAATCATTTATAAATAGTGAAAAGCTGTAGCCACAGTACAGATCGCTGGAGGACACCACGAGTCACATCCTGCCAATTTGAGTACATACCCATTATCCCTACTCTCTGTTTCCTCCTAACCAATTCCCTATCCAAGCCAGTAGGTGGCCTCCAATTCCATGCACTTTCATTTTTGTAGAACCTTGTCGAATGCCTTCTGGAAGTCCATATAAATAACATCCATAGACATTCCCATATCTACCATATTAGTTACCTCCTCCAAAAATTCAACTAGGTTTGTTAGACATGACTTACCCATTACAAATCCATACTGGCTCTCTCTGATCAGTTCATATTTGTCCAAATGCTGAGACAATCTGTCCCTAATGACAGATTCTAGTAACACTAATGACGTTGCTTCAAATGTTGGTGAATAGGTAAGCAGAGCTGAAATAGCTTGAACAATGGGGGTAACTGGGACTGATCTTAGGTTAAGTACTTGCCGGTTGCAGTCCTTGCCAAAAGAGTTCCCTTCCCTTTTTTAAGAGACAGTGAAAACTAGGAATATTGCCTAGGCTTGGTGGGTAAAAGCATCCGGTGAGGTAGTGAGCTGTACAGATTAGAAGGTACCAGGTTCTTTCCCTGCTGTGTGTACAGTTAGCTGATCGCTGATGGTGTAGCAATAGGAATGCTACAATTGGACTTAGAATATTGGGCGAGGATGGGGAATAATCAGCCAGCGTTCTCGTTTCCAACTTCCATCCAGTGACCCCCAAGGCTGGAGGTGAGGGCAGGCTCAAAGTAGGCAGTGATGCTCACATATGAAGCAGGCCACGTGGGTGAACCCAGGGAACTGTCAGTGCCCTTCGAACTGTGTCTCAGGGACTGTGCAAGCCTTCTTCAGGAAATGAGTGGGGGTGGAGAGAAAAACTGAAGAAGCTGAAGAAAAAAGATATAGTGCTATTCAAGTACTCGGCGAAGTGGGCCATGCCTTGCCGCTATTCAGTGTTTCATTAAATTTGATGCAGAAACATTAGCTAAGACAACAGAGGGGCTGAATGCTAACTTGTCAGCATTGCCGCCCAACAGCACACGTGGAGCTAATGAGGTAAACTTCAAAACTATCTCCTGGGAAATACTGTCAGGTGTCAGATAGCAAGTGAACCGGTCTCCGGTCTCCAGGCACCCCCCACCCCCCACCCCCAACCCACAAAGAAAATTTACAAGGAGAGATTACACAAATTGGGGTTGTATTCTCTGGAGTTTAGAAGGTTAAAGGGTGATCTGATCGAAGTTTATAAGATATTAAGGGGAACGGAAAGGGTGGATAGAGAGAAACTATTTCCGCTGATTGGGGATTTTAGGAGTAGGGGGCACAGTCTAAAAATTAGAGCCAGACCTTTCAGGAGCAAGATTAGAAAACATTTCTACACACAAAGGGTGGTAGAAGTTTGGAACTCTCTTCTTCAAATGGCAATTGATACTAACTCAATTGCTAAATTTAAATCTGAGATAAGATAGCTTTTTGGCAACCAAAGGTATTAAGGGATATGGGCCAAAGGCAGGTATATGGAGTGGGGGTGGAGAGAAAATCTGAAGATCAGCCATGATCTAATCAAATGGCGGAGCAGGCACGAGGGGCTGAATGGCCTACTCCTGTTCCTATGTTCCTATGTAAAACATAATGAGAAATGAAAGTTCAGGCCAGTTTTGCATAACTGTTCTGTCACAATAGAAAGAACCAATCTGAAAAGTGGTTTTAAATTAAATTTTACTGAATTTTATTTAGGTTACAAAAATTGATTAGGAAGCATTTAACTCGAGTAGTTTTTCTATAAGGTCAGTGGTCTGAGGGCCAGGCCCCTCTGTCCTGTTGAATGAGCTTTTTAAGCCCTGAGATGGGGCTCTTTGGAAGTGTTGAAGCATCAAAAGCCCTTTTTTGTGCTACAGCATGGGACACTTGGACGCAGCTTCACACCTGCAACTCACCATGCAGTGAGTGTTTGATCTCAGTCAAATCTCCATGAGGAGACGAAGCTACAAAGGTATTGTGCAAGGAAAACCAGTGAGATCTCTCCTCAGCTGGCTGCAAAGTTGCATTTATGAAGTACTGCAACAGTCCAAAAGCAGACATTCAAAAAAGGGCTGGGTTTTGGTTATGAGAGACTTAAGATACTGGGACTACTTCCACTGGAGTAGAAGAATGTAAGGAATCTTACAACACCAGGTTATAGTCCAACAAATTTATTTTAAAATCACAAGCTTTCGGAGATTATCTCCTTCGTCAGATGATTGAATGAAAAGGTTCTCAAATCGCATATCTTATACGATGTTGGGACAGCATCACACCAATCAAAAGGTGTCGTTGTTATTCAAACAGGCCAGTCACGGAGAACAGCACGTCCCAGTACACTCGATATACATTGTGTCTTTTACACAGGCAGGCAGAAAGAAACTTAAAATGGCAGAGAGAGAGAGAGAGAGAATTTTAAAAAACATATAAATTTTTTCCCCCTTTTTGCTGGTGGGGTTACGTGTAGCGTGACATGAACCCAAGATCCCGGTTGAGGCCGTCCTCATGGGTGCGGAACTTGGCTATCAACTTCTGCTCGACGATTTTGCGTTGTCGTGTGTCTCGAAGGCCGCCTTGGAGAACGCTTACCCGAAGATCGGTGGCTGAATGTCCTTGACTGCTAAAGTGTTCCCCGACTGGGAGGGAACCCTCCTGTTTGGCGATTGTTGCGCGGTGTCCGTTCATCCGTTGTCGCAGCGTCTGCATGGTCTCGCCAATGTACCATGCTCCGGGGCATCCTTTCCTGCAATGTATGAGGTAAACAACGTTGGCCGAGTCACAGGAGTATGAACCATGTACCTGGTGGGTGGTGTCCTCTCGTGTGATGGTGGTATCCGTGTCGATGATCTGGCATGTCTTGCAGAGGTTGCCGTGGCAGGGTTGTGTGGTGTCGTGGACGCTGTTCTCCTGAAAACTGGGTAACTTGCTGCGAACAATGGTCTGTTTGAGGTTGGGTGGCTGTTTAAAGGCGAGCAGTGGAGGCGTGGGGATGGCCTTAGCGAGGTGTTCGTCGTCATCGATGACATGTTGAAGGCTGCGGAGAACATGGTGTAGTTTCTCCGCTCCAGGGAAGTACTGGACGACGAAGGGTACACCACACAACCCTGCCACGGCAACCTCTGCAAGACATGCCAGATCATCGACACGGATACCACCATCACACGAGAGGACACCACCCACCAGGTACATGGTTCATACTCCTGTGACTCGGCCAACGTTGTTTACCTCATACATTGCAGGAAAGGATGCCCCGGAGCATGGTACATTGGCGAGACCATGCAGACGCTGCGACAACGGATGAACGGACACCGCGCAACAATCGCCAAACAGGAGGGTTCCCTCCCAGTCGGGGAACACTTTAGCAGTCAAGGACATTCAGCCACCGATCTTCGGGTAAGCGTTCTCCAAGGCGGCCTTCGAGACACACGACAACGCAAAATCGTCGAGCAGAAGTTGATAGCCAAGTTCCGCACCCATGAGGACGGCCTCAACCGGGATCTTGGGTTCATGTCACGCTACACGTAACCCCACCAGCAAAAAGGGGGAAAAAATTTATATGTTTTTTAAAATTCTCTCTCTCTCTCTCTCTGCCATTTTAAGTTTCTTTCTGCCTGCCTGTGTAAAAGACACAATGTATATCGAGTGTACTGGGACGTGCTGTTCTCCGTGACTGGCCTGTTTGAATAACAACGACACCTTTTGATTGGTGTGATGCTGTCCCAACATCGTATAAGATATGCGATTTGAGAACCTTTTCATTCAATCATCTGACGAAGGAGATAATCTCCGAAAGCTTGTGATTTTAAAATAAATTTGTTGGACTATAACCTGGTGTTGTAAGATTCCTTACATTTGTCCACCCCAGTCCATCACCGGCATCTCCACATCATGGAGTAGAAGAGGCTGAGAAGAGATTTAATAGAGGTTTTCAAAATTATGAAGGAGTTTGTTAGGGTGAATGGAGATAGAGTGGGGCAGTGGGATTAGTTTTGGATTGCTCTAACAAAAAGCCAGCACAAGCTGAGTGGCTTCTTTCTGTGCTGTAAACTTTTATAGTTCTATGACTATATGCACAAAATAAGGGCTGGTTGCACATATTCAAAACATTCCTTTTACACATAAACAAACATAAAATGGGTCCTTTTTATTTGTGCAGTTACAAGTGGATTGCCCTTATTTTTGCATACAGCATTTAAATTTTGTGTATGCTCAGGTCCCTTTTTAAAAGCTTCAAGCATCACAACTATTGGGCAGATAACTATGAACTTGGACTATCCAGTTTAAAATCAGTCGGCTGATTGCCTAGCTGCTTTTGTATTCTGGAAACAGTGCATAATGCAGCAAGAACCCAAGATTAAACAAAAACAGGGTTGGGCCAGGATTATTATCTCGTGGTTACTTATATCGGCATATAACCTGCGTATAGTCCTGTCTGTGCTCAAATGAACACTGAATAAGGTTGACAACCCCTCCAGGACGGTCCTGGAGTTTCCAGGAATTAAAGATTAATCTCGAGCACACTGCTGCGAGTAACCCGGGAGAAAAATCATTGGCATTAAAAAAAAGTTTTTTTTTCTCCATCTTCTTTGAACACTTTTGATTATTAATTATAAAAAATATTGGAGGTGGATTAAAAAAGGCTGTTTGATTAAAGCAAGAATCATTCAATCAGGTAAGAGTTTGCTCACTTTCCAATTGGTGTGGAAAGATGGTGCACCGTGAGGATTGATATGTCGGGCGGCCAATGGTGGGAGGGTGTGGATGGGGCATTTGGTGGAGGGCGTTCACGTGATTAAACCTTAAATACGCCCAACCAGTGTTGGCACCCGAACAATGAAGCAGGTTATATGCCGATATAAGTAACCACGAGATGACTGAAGCATGAGGTGCACCTTTGTTGCTACTCCAGGATGGCATAAGATGAAATGTCCGTTGTAACCATACTCAAATCTTCCCGCAGTAGGTTGACATGTTAAGTGATTGAGAATGGTGCCTTTTTTTGTGGGGAAACGGTTGGTTTTCATACATCTTGATTGATTATTATTGAGGGCTCAATGGGGCCTTAAGATATTTGTGGAGAATTAAGAATAGTCATGTTTGTACATGATAAATGCCGGCATTGCCAGCGACGCCCACATCCCGTGAACGAATAAAAAAAAAACACAGAATGCACAGGTGCCACCACTGTGCTGATCTGCTAATCTCAGCTGCATTGAACCGAGAGTTATCAAGTGGAGGCCAAGACAATTAGACATGAGTCATCACCCGACCTAGTAGTTGGCCCAAGAGTGGGGACATGGCCGAGCAATAAGGGCAAATCACCTGTCTGACCTCACAAATGAAGAAGATATATAGCCAGGGAAACAAGAAAGGGGAGCAAAATGGGGTTAAAAAAAGAGACTGTTGTTTCTGCACACCCTCATGCAGTATATTGTTAAGAAATAATTTCTTTCAAATACCTGGAGAGTTTGTGATGCCTGGGAAAGTAGCAGTGCATCAAATACTTTGACTTACAAAGATACTTCCAATTTTAGAGTAGCCAACCCCATCTCTTGCGCTCCCACCCATTAAGGACAGTGACACAAGCCTTCAGAGATTGTTGCAGACACTATGGTGATTCTGAAATAGCTGCAGGTCTCTGACCAACAGCTGGACCAGGGTAGCTTGACAGTTCCATTATTATATTTTATAAGGGCTAGGTTTCGTTTAGATTGTAAAAGCCAATTTTGAGTTCCCTGATTAGATATGGGAAAAATGCAGTACGTCACGTGATACTGAGGTGTACAGACCAGAAAGTCCCAGGTTCCATCCCTAGTTGGTGCTGTGTTTTCTGATATCAGGTGGGGCAGCCGTAGAGATGCTACAATTAACCTCAATGTCCTTGGACTGGGAAGGAAAAATCAGTCAAGGCTCCTGCTCTCGATTTAATACTTCTGGAAAGAGCAGGTCTGAACATTGGTTGAGGACTTTGGTTTAATAACTTCCCACGTCGAATCGCTAGCTGACCCTCACTGCTTAGGCGCCCGCATACAGAATGGGCATCCGAGGCACAGAGAACAAGAATCAATGCCCCCAGAGAGAAAAGGAAGAAAGATTGGAAAAAAAAATCAATCCCCGGACCACTCTCCCATCCTCTCCTGAAATGTTGATGACGGATGGATCCAGAGACCTTCGAGTTCCTTGTTCAAGTGAGCATTTTCAGCATTGATAACTGAACCTGGAGCCTCCAACTTCAGTGCCACACCTGGTGGTGCATTTACTTACAGAGCCATTAGGATTAGATTGCCCCTCTTAAATGCCAAGAGTTTGAAGAAATAAGAGATTAATGAGGGAGAATCTAAAGACAGCTGAAGGAGACAAGTTTCAAAAAATGGTTGTCACATCTTCCTCGCTAAGCTGAAGCAAATGAAAACTCACTTTCCTGCATGTGTCACAACGTTAGTGGAACGTGACTGAAAACTAATAGATAAGAATTAGAGTACAGCCTCTGTTAATTACAGCAATTGAAGGATTAACAGGTTTGTTACTTGAAGCAATCGTCAGGTATTAGATGGTGACATGTAATTTACCAGCATGGAAGGATATTGAACCAAATTGACTTCAGAAGATTGTCATAAAAAACACAAGAATTTCAGGAAGCTCAGAATTCAGGATTGCACCAGAATTAATAAGTGAGGTTTAAACTCACGCCTGAAATCTAGAGTTTTAACAAAATTGTAACTGGTTCAATGTAATGGCTACAAAACTCAAAAGGTTCACATACACAAATCTTTGAAGGTGACAGGACAAGTTGAGAAGGCTGTTAAAAAAAGCATATGGGATCCTGAGATTTATTAATAGAGGCATAGAGTACAAAAGGAATGAAGTTTTGCTAAACTTTTATAAAACACTGGTTAGGCCTCAGCTGGAGTATTGTATTCAATTCTGGGCACCACACTTTAGGAATGATGTCAAGGCCTTAGAGGGTTTTTTTAATTCATTCTCGGGTTGTGGGCATCGCTGACAAGGCCAGCATTTATTGCCCATCCCTAATTGCCCTTGAAAAGGTGGTGGTGAGCTGCCTTCTTGAACCGCTGCAGTTCGTGTGGTGTGCAGAAGAGATTTACTAGAATGGTACCAGGGATGAGGGACTTCAGTTATGTGGAGAGACTGGAGTTGTTCTTAGAACAGAGAAGGTAAAAGGGAGATTTGATAGAAGTGTTCAAAATCATGAATGGTTTTGACAGAGTAAATAAGGAGAAACTGTTTCCAGTGGCAGAAGGCTCGGTAACCAGAGGACACAGATTTAAGGTGATCGGCAAAAGAGCCAGAGGCGACATGAGGAAACTTTTTTTTTACACTGCGAGTTGTAATGATCTGGAATGCACTGCCTGAAAGGGTGGTGGAAGCAGATTCAATAGTAACTTTCAAAAGGGAATTGGATAAATACTTGAAGGGGAAAAATTTACTGGGCTATGGGGAAAGAGCAGGGGAATGGGACTAATTTGATGGTTCTTTCAAAGAGCCGGCACAGGCACGATGGGCTGAATGGCCTCCTCCTGTGCTGTACCTACTATGATAAAGAGCTGCATTAGCGGAGATGTTTTTCTCCCTCGTTGTGGAATGAAAACGGAGCAGGAAGAGAACCTGCTTTTAAATATCCAATGAGCCAGATGAGGGCATATATTTAAAAACTGACCTTTTTCTTCTTCTGATTTTCGGCTCTGAGTCTTGCTGGGGTTGTACAGGCGCTGGCAGCAATCCAGTACCTTGCCCCATGTGTCCATTCTTCATCTCTAGTCTAGTGAGCGAGATGCTGTTTGGGAGGCATCACTGCCCATTGTGATCCTGTCCTCAGATAATATCCACACATGTACTTTTTAGCAGAAGTCACTGGACAGAGACTGGGGCTCAATTTTGAAATGATGGCAGTGGGTGGTGGGGGGGTTGAAGGTGAAGGCGCGCGTGGCAAACCCGAATATAAAAAAAACTTACCATTTCCGACGTGATTGACAGGCTGGCTGCCAACAGGAGCTGCAACCCGAGGCGGGGGGAGGGGGTGAGGGGGGGAAGAAGAGAGAGAGAGAGAGACGTCATCCGGCGGTAGATCGGAGGTGGCGGGGTGGGGGGAAGATCAGAGACATCAGAGCAGGGCGGAAAGGTGGGTTGATTTTGTGTTTTAACTTTACGCAATTTGTTATTTAATTTATTTTGTTTCTTTTTGCCTGATCCGGCCCTTCATGTCTGGTTTCACCAGGCGTGAATCAGAAGCCGTGGGAAAGCCGCCCAGGTAAGTTGAAAAAAAAATTGTCCTAACAACCGAATATGTCACAAGTAAAGTGCCTTAAGTACCTCAATGAGGTACATTTGGTTCTCTAACTATCATCCCGCCAGTGGGACTTCCGGATTTGGGACACCCGCGCACACACAGGTGCGTCTGTGGGGAACTCGGAAGTTGGTGGGTTGGAGCCGGCTTCCGAACCCACTCTGCAATTGTGCACTTTTCGCAGCCACCCCGCCCCCAACGCACCCACAATTTACGTTTAAAATCGAGCCCTGGGAGTGGGAACCCTGACCAAATTCCTCCCCCCCCCACCCCCCCCCACCAAAGCTTGGAGCAGTGTCCCCTAATTACTGCCTTGTCTAGGATCAACAAAGATACAGGGAACGTACTGGTCATTTCATGTGCTGTTTGGCTTGGTGCTATTCTGGGTGGTGCACTTACCTACTGAGCCATTTACTAACAATTTACTGTGTTAAAAAGGCGCTATATAAATGCAAGTTGTTGTTGAGCCATCAGGGCAGGCAAAAAAAACCTTTTTCTAATGGTTGAGGATTAATGCCCGTTTCAATGGGAAACCATTCATTCCTCCATTATAACTGTATCCTATCAAATTGAAAGCATTTCAAAGCAAAATGTCTGTCTGGGATAGCAGGGAATTAGTTCTTGAAGGTGTTGAATAGATAATTGATATCAAAATGTTATCAGTAATGGATCCTTGTTTATAATTTTAATTAGCCTGGTTACCTTCTTTTAAAAAAAATGCTGCTTTCACTTTCCCTGCAATATTCAACCAAATATGGCACCAAGGAGTCCTAGCAAAACTGACATCAGTGGGGGTCAAAGAGAAAACCATCCAGTGGCTGGAGGCATATGACATAAAGGAAGATGGTTGTGGTTGTCCAAGATCAATCTGTGCAGCCCCAGAACATCACTGCAGGAGCTCCTCGAGGCAGCACACTCAGCCCAACCATCTGCAGTTGTTTCATTAATGACTTTCTCTCCAGGAGTGGGGCTGCTTGCTGATGATTCCACAGTGTTCGGCTCCATTCACAACTCCCCCAGTGATGAAGCAGCCCATGCCAGTCTACAGCAGGACTTGAATAACAACCCAGACTTAATCTGACAAGTGGCACGTCACATTTGTGCCACAAATGCCAGGTAATAATTTCCAATAAGAGAAAACCCAACCACCTCCCCTGACCTTCTATAACACCACTATCGCCGAATCCCCTATCAGCAACATTGTGGGGTCACCACAGATAAGAAGCCTATTTGGACCAGAGATATCAACACAGCGGCTAGAAGGACAGGGCAGAGCCTTGGTGCTCAAACAAGCAGATCACCACCTGACCCCTCAGACCCTCTCCATCATCCACAATGCTCAAGCCAGGACTCACCAATTGCTTGAATGTGTCCTGCCACAATAACACTCAAGATCATCCAGAAAGGAGTTCACTTGATCAGTGCCCCTGCCACTGGACTTAAAATCCACCCGTTCCACCACTGGTTAACAGTGCCTGAAGAATGTACTATCTACAGGATGCACTGCAGAACTCACCAAGGTTACTTCAACAGGATCTCCCTCCCTTGTGACCTCTACTACTGAGGGGGACAATTGCAGCAATGTTGTGGGAACACCATTACCTCCAAGTCTCACACCAATCTGATTTGGACGTATGTTGCTGGGTCAAAATCTTGGAATTCTCTGCCATTACTATAAGGACTGCAGTGGGTCCAGGAAAAGGCCTTCTCATGGAATCTGGGGATGGGCAATAAATGTAGCCTTGCCACAACCCAAAAATGAACAAAAAATAATTAGGATACCACTTTACGAAAGAGGGGAAGCAGACTTGTTTACATAATGGAGACTGGGGACAGTGTCACTTTTCATACTTTGTCCCTGGCTCCAAACTTAGTTTTCCTAAATTCCTTTGATCTATGGACCTTCCAATGCTTCAGTGTAAGAACATCTCACAGTTCAAAGACCGATATAAGAACATAAATAAGAGCAGCAGTAGGCCATACAAGCCCCCTCAAGCCTGCTCCACCATTCAATAAGATCATGGTTGATCTTCGACCTCAACTCCACTTTCCCGTCTAATCCCATATCCCTTGATTCCCTTGGAGCCAAAAATCTATTGATCTCAGTCTTGAATATACTCAATGACTCAGCATCCACAGCCCTCTGGGATAGAGAATTCCAAATATTCACAACCCCGAGTGAAGAAATTTTTCCTCATCTCAGTCCTAAATGTCTGACCCCTTATTCTGAGACTGTGTCCTCTAGTTCTAGACTCTCCAGCCTGGGGATATATCCTGTCAAGCCCTCTTAGAATCGTATATGTTTCAATGAGATCACCTCTCATTCTTCTAAACTCCAGAGAGTATAGGCCCATTCTACTACATCTCTCCTCATAGGACAACCCTCTCATCCTAGGAATCAATCTAGTGAACCTTCGTTGCACCGCCTCTAAGGCAAGTATATCCTTCCTTCGGTAAGGAGACCAAAACTACACGGTACTCCAGGTGTGGTCTCATCAAAGCCCTGTACAATTACAGCAAGACTTCCTTACTCTTGTACTCCAAACCCCTAGCACTAAAGGCCAACATACCATTGCATTCCTAATTGCTTGCTGTACCTGCATGTTAACTTTTGTGTTTTGTGTACAAGGACAGCCAAATCCCTCTGAACATCAACATTTACAACGATAGTTTCTCAACATTTAAAAAAATATTCTGTTTTTCTATATTTTCCTACCAAAGTGAATAACCTCACATTTCCCCACATACTACTCCATCTGCCACCTTCTTGCCCACTCACTTAACCTGTCGATATCCCTTTGCAGACTCTTTGCATCTTCCTCACAGCTTACTTTCCCACCTAGCTTTGTGTTGTCAGCAAACTTGGACACATTACACTTGGTCCCTTCATTTAAGTCATTAATATAGATTGTAAATTGCTGAGGCCCAAGCACTGATCCCTGCAGCACCCCACTAGTTACAACCTGCCAACCTGAAAATTATCTGTTTATTCCTTCTGTTTTCTGTCCGTTTACCAATCCTCAATCCATGCTAATATATATGACCCCCAATCCCATGAGCCCTAATCTTGTGTAACAACCTCTTACGTGGCACTATATAATTCATCTCATCTCCTTGCTGTTTGTGGACTGTTACTGTCAGAATGGTTGTCCTAACAATGGCCATCACCCTTGAAATAAAAGAAATTCATAGTGTAAAGAACTTTGACCTGCTTCAGCGATGTGATAGGGCATTATATTAATCCAAGCATGTAATTCTTATAAAAGGCTAGGTGGATAGCTTCCACTGAGTGCAAAATGAAAGGTTTATTATGACACCTTAATAAAATTACTCAGAGTAAAACACACCCCTGGGTTGGTTGCAACCCTATGCGAGATAGGCATCAAAGGACAGAATTCCTTCAATTCCATGCCAGGCAGATTTTTGAGCTTTATCCTACAAATTCCTTGTATTTAAATGTAAAGGGAGCTTGTATTTCAAACTTACAAAGCCAGCCAGTGAAAATTGTCTGTTTTTACACAGTCTGAGCAAGGAGTTGTACCAGTTTCATGCTCACTAAGCAGAACCACATTTTTGAAGACTGGGACTGATTCCCATTTTGCAATGTCTCCAAAAATAGAAAAATACATATTCTTCTTGGTGCTGTGTGTGGAGAGGAAACTCAATAAGATTCATGCTCCTGTTAGATTCTGATCATGTTTCAAGCCTTGCCAGTGCTGGGGGAATTAAATCTCTATTTTAGCAAGCTTTCAACCTTCAAATCAAATTCGGTTTCTCCCTGCGTCCTCGTTGATACTGTAACTTATGATTGTTGCAGCAACCAGAGACTGCAGGCTGCTGACACGTTCATTCGATGGTTTTTTTTTTAAAGGGAGAGTATAGAGCATATCGTGTTTAGGGATTAAGCACAGCAGCAGAGACTAGAGGTTTTTTAGACTGATTAATTTTCAGAGAGCATTAATATAGATTGTATATTTCACATACCAATACAGTTGAACAATAACATGCTGTAGGGTAGATGGTGGTGGATGAGGAGGGGGTTTTAGCATGGAGGGGAAGTGCATATTACAAGATAGATACAGATGAAAAAAAACTATGTGGCCTTGGATTATCCCTCAAGAAAAGTCACATCACCCGTCCATCGTGGCATCCAACTGTTCCTGAAATGAGTCCAGGGTTCTTATCTCCACAACCCTACCCAGAAGTGCACTCCGAACGTTGAACACTCTTTGTGTATTGCCTGGCGTTAATGGGGCAGTAACATCCTCGAAATAGAACCAGTAGCCTTATCGCCCCGATAACCCGGACGATGCGGCTGCTGCCATTTTCAAAGGGGCCCAGCGCTGGGTTCTCAAAGCACCTGCCGATTTCAGCCGGTAGGCCTACTTCAATATGCAAATTGGGGCCATTTTAGATTGGAAATGGGCAGGGTGTGCGTCGTGCACGCTCCGATGATAAAGGAGAAGAGGCCCAGCCAAGGTAAGTTTGATATTTTTGTGTGGCCAGGAGCAGCAGGAGTCCTCCTCCAGGCCCCACAAAAGTAATCTGGGCCGCTGCCATCCCCGGGACCTCCTCCTGCGACCGGCACAACCGCTGGTGCAGTCCCCTGGTCAGTCATCCAAAATTCAAATCAAACCCTTTGTGTGAAGAAGAGTTGCCTGACACCAGTCCTAGATTTGCCTTGTACCAGTTTAAACCTGTGTCCCATAGTCCTAATGCTATTAAACAAAACTAAAAAAAGGAATGAAAGCTTGCAAGTCAATTGGTCAGCGTCCCTGGGCAAAGCAAGGAAAAAGAATTGTCAAGTGACTTCTACTGGAAAGTGGGCAGGCAAGAATAACTAGCATTGGGCTCGACTGTGCTGCCCCTACCCAGGACTATTAGCTCAATGACACTCATCACCCTGTAGAATGGATGCTTAGTAGAGGTACTGGAATGCAACGGCCTCTATACCCCCAGCAGTAGTCATTGGCTGGAATATTCCACTTCAGCTCTCCCTAGGGGAGATTTTCCTGAGTCTGCATGCACTGGATCACATGGACAGAGCGAAAATCGGAAAATTGGGCCAGTTGGAGTGCATGCCTGTAACCCATTGATGGAGGAAATTTAGGCAGGTTCTTTTACAGATGAGTGCTCTGATCAGCCCAATTTTACAATATTTGCTGCACTCAGGTGATCCTGTGCGTCCTGGCACAGACCCAGGAAAATCTCCCTTCTACTGTGCAGCGTGCATGGCAGGAAATTGGTCGCGAAATCGTGGACTGGGGATGCCAAATGTCCCAATTTGACCTCCTGCCACGTGCCGCAGAACTGAAGTGGAAAATATCAGTCACTGATTTCAGCAAAGGAGAAAATTAGGGAGGGAGAAAGGCAGAACAAAAAGCTTATCCAAAAATATTAATATCATTTTTAAAAATTGGAATGCATCTGCAGATAGCTATGGGCTTAGATTTCCCAAGTAAATCAGTGAGAAATTTTACCCACTAACAGTACTCATTGGAAAATCATGGGTGTGCAGCCCACAGTTTTCCATCTATTTATCATTCTTATCTCAAACAATATGTTCTCAGCATTGAATTCCAACAAAAGACTAGAATTTCCCCTCCAGTCATAGGCGTAATGAATTTGATAAATATTCTCCATCTGCTACAGTGTGCATGTGTGAGGAAGAGAGATAGAGGCACATTGCACAGGCGTTAGAATTGCCAAGTGCCATCCTTTAATCTTGTCTTAGCACATACATCAGACTGGTTTCACTGTCAATGGTGAGGTATGAGAGATGGTAAACATACTAATTCCATTATGTAAAATTCCACTGGACCAAATACCTACCCATTCACTCTTACTTATAGAATTCTAATAAACTTATCCTTTTCCCATTCACTCCCATAGTAATGAATCAAATCCCTTCTCATTCATTCACATTGTTTAGAAATCCAATGGAACAAACACCTACCTGTTCACTCCTATTTACACAATTCCAATAGATCAACCCTTTTCCAATGAATTACTATTGTATTGGTAACAAATTGTATTGGTGTCAAGTGAGCCAAACCATTTCACATTCTCTCTCAAGGTATAGAATTCCAATGATCTCAAACCTCTTCCTAGTATAAAACATTTGGAAGGCAGAACAGATAGGTAGGACTACATTGTTAGATAAATACAAAATTTGGGGGTCAAGGTTTCAACTTTTATTTGAATCCTTGTAACAAACTCCAAACTAGGTGACTGTGTGAATGGGTATCTCTCTTTATATATCTATGTATTTATTCATGTGACATTTTCTTAATGACCTATTTTCAGTATGCTCCTAAGCACCCCCCAGACATTGGTGAAAAGATTCGCTTAGCAAAGTAGTTAATTATGAAGGACTGCTTGGTTGGTGGTGCAATGGCTTTGGATCTGCTCTCCTTTCAACAGGTTAAACTAACTGCTTAAAAAGTCTTTCTTTGGTACAGCTGTCTATTTTTTTTCAGCACTATTTGGACTGTCTCACTTCAATGAGCTGTTACAATTTTGTTTTTTTACAGAACCATTTTCTGTCAGCAGTTTCACAGCAGCTCCTGTAAGTGAACCGTGCTCCCTGCGACTGTATTTTTATCATTGATCTGTCTTTTGTAGAGTTGCATGACCAAAGGATTAACAAAATGCCCTACTTGCTTACTGCATTAAACATGGTCTTGCACTGCTATACAAATCTCACTTTGGACTGGTGGATATTAAACTAATCTGATTTTATAGGCTAAGACAATTAAGAGTAGATTTTGCAGGTCCTCACACTGCCAGTAGGGACTCGCACACAGCAGGCAGGGTTGAAAACAATCATACGCACACACTGCCTGCAATTTTCCATCCATTGATTTCAAGCCTGAAATTTTGTGATCCCCACTGGCTGCATACGAGGCCTTTTGGCAGTGTGGTGTCTCACAGAACTTTCCCCCTAATGTATTTGCAATTAAATAGAAACAAAGCACAAAAGTCCAGCAGTATGCTACAAGTACAGTGTGAGACATTAATACGAGGAGAAAAGCTTATGAAGGATGTATTAAAAGATACAAAAAAAGTCTAATATGTTGGAAAAAAATCAGTTTCTGAATGGCAAATTCCACCCATTTCTGTGCTCTCATATCGCTTCCAGTACCAGGGTAACTCTGTTAAATGTAACGGGATGTGCATAATGCAGCCCACACATATGGAATCAAGCAGCCTGTCTTGTTCTGCCTGATACCCAAACTCAGAAATAACTCCTGAACTAAAGCAAACACTTACTTTTCACCCACTAATTGTCATTGAACTCAGATAATCAGACAAAATTATATTCAAATCTTACAATGAACGATAGCACCTAAAATAGCCCCTGGGGAATTTAAATTCAGTTAATTAAAATAAAAAGCTAGTATCAGTAATGGTGACCATGAAACTACCAGATTGTTGTAAAAACCCACCTGGTTCACTAACGTCCTTTAGGGAAGGAAATCTGCCATCCTGACCCGGTCTGGCCTATATGTGACTCCAGACCCACAGCAATGTGGTTAATTCTTAATTGCTCTCCGAAATGGCCTAGCAAGCCACTCAGTTGTACAATCCCACCACAATATGACATAACATAAGAACATAACAATAAAACCATACGGATTACTCAGTATCGGAACTCTAGGCACTGGACACGACAAAGGCAAACCAAGCCCAGTCAACCCTGCAAAGTCCTCCTCACTAACATCTGGGGACTTGCGCCAAAATTGGGAGAGCTGTCCCACAGACTAGTCAAGCAATAGCCTGACAAAGCCATACTCACAGAATCATACCTTTCAGCCAATGTCCCAGACTCCTCCATCACCATCCCTGGGTATGTCCTGTCCCACCGGCAGGACAGACCCACCACAGGTGCAGTACAGTGATATACAGTCAGGAGGGAGTGGCCCTGGGAGTCCTCAACATTGACTCCGGACCCCATGAAATCTCATGGCATCAGGTCAAACATGGGCAAGGAAACCTCCTGCTGATTACCACCTGCTGCCCTCCCTCAGCTGATGAATCAGTCCTCCTCCATGTTGAGCACCACTTGGAGGAAGCACTGAGGGTAGCAAGAGCACAGAATGTACTCTGGGTGGGGGACTTCAATGTCCATCACCAAGAGTGGCTCGGTAGCACTACTACTTACCGAGCCCTGAAGGACATAGCTGCCAGACTGGGCCTGCGGCAGGTGGAGAGAGAATCAACACGAGGGAAAAACCTACTTGACCTCATCCTCACTAATCTATCTGTCGAAGATGTATCTGTCCACGACATTATTGGTAGGAGTGACCACTGAACAGTCCTTGTCCAGGCGAAGTCCCGTCTTCGCACTGAAGACACCATCCATCGTGTTGTGAGACACTACCACTGTGCTAAATGGGGTAGATTCAGATCAGATCTAGCAGCTCAAAACTGGGCATCCATGAGGCTCTGTGGGCCATTAGCAGCAGCAGAATTGTATTCCAACACCATCTGTAACCTCATGGCCCGGCATATTCCTCACTCTACCATTACCAACAAGCCAGGGGATCAACCCTGGTTCAATGAGGAGTGTAGAAGAGCATGCCAGGAGCAGCACCAGGCGTACCTAAAAATGAGGTGCCAACCTGGTGAAGCTACAACTCAGGACTACATGCATGCTAAACAGCGGAAGCAGCATGCTATCGACAGAGCTAAGCGATTCCACAACCAACGGATCAGATCAAAGCTCTGCAGTCTTGCCACATCCAGTCGTGAATTGTGGTGGACAATTAAACAACTAACGGGAGGAGGAGGCTCCGTGAACATCCCCATCCTCAATGATGGCACAGCCCAGCAAAAGAAAAGGCTGAAGTGTTTGCAACCATCTTCAGCCAGAAGTGCTGAGTAGATGATCCATCTCGTCCTCCTCCTGAGATCCTCAACATCACAGAAGCCAGTCTTCAGCCAATTCAATTCACGCCACGTGATATCAAGAAACGGCTGAGTGCACCGGATACAGCAAAGGCTATGGGCCCCGACAACATCCCGGCTGTATGGCTGAAGACTTGTGCTCCAGAACTAGCCGCTCCTCTAGCCAAACTGTTCCAGTACAGCTACAACACTGGCATCTACCCGACAAAGTGGAAAATTGCCCAGGCACATCCAATCCACAAAAAGCAAGACAAATCAATCTGGCCAATTATCACCCCATCAGTCTACTCTCAATCATCAGCAAAGTGATGGAAGGTGTCGTCGACAGTGCTATCAAGCGGCACTTACTCACCAATAACCTGCTCACCGATGCTCAGTTTGGGTTCCGCCAGGACCACTCGGCTCACGGTCTCATTACAGCCTTGGTTCAAACATGGACAAAAGAGCTGAATTCCAGAGGTGAGAGTGACTGCCCTTGATTTCAAAGCAGCATTTGACCAAGTGTGGCATCAAGGAGCCCGAGTAAAATTGAAGTCAATGGGAATCAGGGGGAAAATCTCCAGTGGCTGGAATCATACCTAACACAAAGGAAGTTGGTAGTGGTTGTTGGAGGCCAATCATCTCAGTCCCAGAACATCGCTGCAGGAGTTCCCCAGGGCAGTGTCCTAGCCCCAATCATCTTCAGCTGCTTCATCAATGACCTTCCCTCCATCATAAGGTCAGAAATGGGAATGTTCGCTGATAATTGCAGTGTTCAACTTCCATTCGCAACCCCTCAGATAATGAAGCAGTCCGAGCCTGCATGCAGCAAGATCTGGACAACATCCAGGCTTGGGCTGATAAGTGGCAAGTAACATTCGCGCCACACAGTGCCAGGCAATGACCATCACCAACAAGAGAGAGTCTAACCACCTCCCTTAACATTCAACGGCGTTACCATCGCTGAATCCCCCACCATCAACATCCTGGGGGTCACCATTGACCAGAAACTTAACTGGACCAGCCACATAAATATTGTGGCTACAAGAGCAGGTCAGAGGCTGGGTATTCTGCAGCGAGTGACTCAACTCCTGACTCCCCAAAGTTTTTCCACCATCTACAAGGCACATGTCAGCAGTGTGATGGAATACTCTCCACTTTCCTGGATGACTGCAGCTCCAACAACACTCAAGAAGCTCGACAGCATCCAGGACAAAGCAGCCCGCTTGATTGGCACCCCATCCACCTCCCTAAACATTCACTCCCTTCACCACCGCCGTACCGTGGCTGCAGTGTGTACCATCCACAACTTGCCAAGGTTTCTTTGACAGCACCTCCCAAACCTGCGACCTCTACCACCTAGAAGGACAAGGGCAGGAGGCGCATGGGAACAACACCACCTGCACGTTCCCCTCCAAGTCACACACCATCCTGACTTGGAAATATATCGCCGTTCCTTCATTGTCCCTGGGTCAAGATCCTGGAACTCCCTTCCTACAGCACTGTGGGAGAACCTTCATCACACGGACTGCAGCGGTTCAAGAAGGCGGCTCACCACCACCTTCTCAAGGGCAATTAGGGATGGGCAATAAATGCTGGCCTTGCCAGCGACGCCCACATCCCATGAACGAATAAAAAAAATTCCCACAGCCCAATTTGCAGGAAACTGCATGTGATTCTGTTAAGAACCAAACTACATTAATGGGTTTCCAGGCAAACACATTTTTAACAAGAATTTCTTGTTAAATGTGGAAGCAATTAACTCAACCAGATTACAGGAAACACCTGTTATTTACCGCAATGCAGACATTAGCAATTTAAATCGGTGAATCAAACAGGATATAGGTTCAAATAATGCTGTCTTCTTTCATTAAATATAAAGCAAGGCAGAAATCCAATTTTGTGACAGTTTCAAATAGATTAACTTTTCCTTTGCCAATTTTCCTTTCTCCTCTTCTGAAGGTGTTGACTCTTTGCTGGGATATGATTCCAAGATGGTCAGGCACTCTGTTACCTCGGCCATGGCCCCGATAGTAGCCGGGAGGCGGGATGGCAGCAGGGTGGGGGCGGCGGCGATTGGGCGCATGGGTAACCCGCCCAATAAAATCTGTCCATTCCCCACACGATCGCGGGTAAATTGGAGCCACTTAACGTGGCTTCCGGGTTTACCGTCGGAAACCTGCGCAGTGGGCGGACTGCGAACCCGCATCACAGGCTGTCAGCTGGAGGAGACCTATTTAAAGGGGCAGTCCTCCAATGGCTGCTCCTGGAGCAAACATCCACACAGCACAGTGGAGCAGTACGGGAGAAAGGCTCCTAGATTTAGCGATGCCTCATTCCAGGTGCTACTGGATGGGGTGAGGAGGAGGAGGGATTTCTTCGACCCGGCGGATGGGAGGAAGCGCCCTGCCTCTGCCACCAAGAAGGCCTGGCTTGAGGTGGCAGAGGTCACCAGCAGCAGTAACATCTCCCGCACCTGGATTCAGTGCAGGAAGTGTTTCAATGACCTAACTAGGTCAGCAAAAGTGAGCACACTTACTCATTCTCCAACATACCGTCTTCCACCCCCCAACTCATTCTGCACTGCCAACACTACTCTATCACATCACTCCTCACACCCACTCAGAGCTCATCCTCAATTTACCTGCACTTCCTCACCACTTCCTCACCTCCCCATTACTCACCCCACCACTACCACTCAACCCAATCCTCATACAAATTCATGGCTCTGTCTCATACTCACCCTCTGATTCATCTCTTTCATGGTCAGCCTCACCCAAACCAATGCATTCACCGGTTGGCCACGTCACCATCACTCACTCACGCCTCTCTACTTTCTCCCCTATAGGAGAAGAGAGCCCAGAATGCACGGGAGAGGGCGAGGACCGGAGGGGGGCCGCAGCAGATCGTCGTCCTCACAGACGCGGAGCAGGAGGTGCTGGAGCTGAGCCACACCCTCGAGTGCCTGTCCATCGGGGACACCAAGACTGGCACCCGACAAACGGCGGGTGACAGAACTTTAACATTCAGCACACACGATATGAATTGATGTTAACATGCCTTGCCATCTTCAGCACCTCAACATCTGTCATCATGCTTAATATTGCCTTCTGTTCTCTTACAGGGCCTTCAGCGACCGCTATGATGGCGGAGGGCGATTCCTCAGAGAACCTGCCGTCCTCTGAGAGTGCACTGTTACATCTGAGCGAGCCATCCACCAGCACAGGTACACACACCTCGATGGGTCCCAGTCCGCAGTTAGTTGGGGTCGCACACAGTGAGTCACGACACACGTGAGCACGAGCAGACATTGGTGGCAGGGGCAACTGTGGAGAGTCCACGTCATTGGGGGCACTCCTCTCCAGGCTCTGCTCAGCTGAACGCAGATGCTGAACCCTGGGGGCCATCCTTTAAAAGGAGAATGATAGAGGGGCAGCAGCACATTTGCGAGGTGCTGGAACAGAAGCCATGTGCACTCTCCACAATCGCGCAGAGGATGGAGGAGTCCAACTCTTGCATGAGTGGAATGGTGGCACAGGTATGGGAGGGAATGAGGGAATCTCTGAGATAGTGTCACGGGGACGTGAGGGCAAATCTGAGATAGTGTCGCAGGTAAGTGCGGGAATGTCTGCGATGGAGGGAAGGCTAGCCTCCATGGAGCTTCAGTTACGGCTCAGAAATTAGTCCATTCAGGCCCTGATAACGGCCGTTTGGACTCAGGGTGAACATCATTCTGCCGCCTTAAACAGGCAGGCAGATACACTAGCACTGACCTTACAAGGCTTCACACATGTCCTCCAAACTGTCATCCAGCAGAGTGGTAGGAGTGCTGTGGGCCTGGCCCAGGGGAGAGATGATGGCGAAAGGGGACATGGAAGTGGGGACACCACTCAAAGCGCCCCCACGTCTCACCCGTTGCCCCCCTCTCAACCAGTACCTGCAATGCTGCCTCCTCTCCAGGTGGCCGAGTCTGTTCCTGCACAGGTGCAGGTGGAGCAGTCTTTGGAGGGGCCCTTACAGGCACCGAAACCCAGAGGGCGTCGGCCCAAAGCATCTAATCGGTCAGGGCATGAACAAGAGCAACCTGCTACAGGTGATGCACCACGTAGAAATAGTCGGAAGTGAAAGGCGAAGGTTTTGTAAGCACAAAGGGGATGCACGAGGGTGTTTGACAGTTGATCATGGTTTTTATTTATATTTGCTTTTTGTTAAATGCACATTAAATATTATTGTCACCACTACTGCTATGTCTTGGCCATGCTTGACTGGCTTCTGTAATAAGGCCTTTTCATAGGGTTCAACATGAATGCCCACACTTGATGCCACCCATTGGGTCACTCTGCAGTGGGTGTATGTGTAATTGCAGGACTGTTTTGTGCAGGCCGGTGGCGGGGAGGGGCTGGTGTGGCTGCTGCTCTATCCAGGTGGACTCTTCACACTGTCTGATGTTAGGAGAACCGTTCACATATCAGTGACTCCCTGGCCTCACGAGCAGCCAGGTGAGCCGCTGTTCTACCCATTGGTTGCTCCTCCTCCTCCTCAATGTGGGTGGCAGATGTGGATGGGGCCTCCTCCAGCGGCACCCCTCTTTGTTGTGCCCTGTTGTGCAGGGCACAACACACGACTATAATGTGTCCCACTCTGTGTGGCGCGTATTGAAGCGCTCCCCCAGAATGATCAAGGCACCTGAAGCGCATCTTGAGCAGCCCTATAGCATGCTCATGCTTGATTGGCACCCCATCCACCACCCTAAACATTCACTCCCTTCACCACCGGCACACTGTGGCTGCAGTGTGTACCATCCACAGGATGCACCGCAGCAACTCGCCAAGGCTTCTTCGACAGCACCTCCCAAACCTGCGACCTCTACCACCTAGAAGGACAAGAGCAGCAGGTACATGGGAACAACACCACCTGCACGTTCCCTTCCAAATCACATACCACCCCGACTTGGAAATATATCGTCGTTCCTTCATCGTCACTGGGTCAAAATCCTGGAACTCCCTTCCTAACAGCACTGTGGGAGAATCTTCACCACACGGACTGCAGCGGTTCAAGAAGACGGCTCACCACCACCTTCTCAAGGGCAATTAGGGATGGGCAATAAATACTGGCCTTGCCAGCGACGCCCACATCCCATGAACGAATAAAAAAAAAAGACCTGGTAGCAATGCGGCTGTCATTATATCGACGCTGTTGCTCGGTGGTGGGGTTCCTCAGAGGTGTCATGAGCCACATGTGCAGGGGGTATCCCTTGTCCCCGAGGAGCCAGCCCTTGCGGATGTGCGGTGTGTGGAAGAGGGGCGGGATATTGGACTCCGGGAGGATGAAGGAATCGTGGCAGCTGCCAGGGTGTCTGGCGCACACGTGAAGGAATCTATTTGTGGTGGCCACAAACGAGCTGAGTTTTGATGGGGTGATACCCCTTCCTGTTGATGAACAGTTCTGGCTCGTGTGGAGGAGCTCGTATTGCGATATGGGTGCAATCGATTAGACCCTGGGAAGCCAGCCACAGCATGGAATTCCACTAACCTCTCCGTCTGGATAAGGTCATCCATGGGGAAGTTGACGTATTGCGAGGCCCTGCGAAACAAGCCATCAGTGACCTGCCTTATGCACTTGTGTGCAGGCGACTGAGAGACTCCGGCAATGTCCCCGGTGGCACCCTGGAATGATCCGGAGGTGAAGAAGCTGAGGGCAGTGGTGATTTTGACAGCGACGGTAAGGAGATGCTGCTCGGCCCAGCCGGGAGGAGCTCGGCTTGAAGGAGGCTGCAGATGTTGCGACTACTTGGCGACTGACTCTGAGCCTCCGTATGCACTGCTCCTCAGAGAGGTCCAGGAAGCTGTGCCTTGATTTGTAGACCCCGTTGCGAGGGTAGTGCGTCCTGCGATGTCGCTCTCTCTGTTGTTGTCCTCTGTGCTCTTGTGCAGGTGCCTGTGGCGCAGCACTGTGTTGTGGAGCTCCACGTGGCGGAGGTGGACACTGTGCCTGGCGAGGCTGGTGGTGTTGCTCATCCTCGGATGTAGTGGTGAATGCAGCCATGGCGCCCCCCCATCCTGACGGTGTGAGTTTGAGGGGGTCCGCAAAGTAGGTAAATGTGTTTGCACAGCAGAGTTTTGGTTGGAAAGTAAGAATTTTGAGTGAAAACACAAAGATGTTGCAGCCAACACTTTGTCTGAAGTGACAGAGTGCCCTGCTGCAATAAATGAGGTTTTCTCCCCACCTGTCAAATAATCATTTGCATCTCCCACTGGCTGCTGGCTGAAACACGTCTGTTGCAACGGGGAGTGTTTCCCACAGCGCGGGAGACACACTGAGGATCCTTCAAAATTGCACCCCTGCCAAAATGTCCAGTCAATCAAGTATTTCATCTATTTCAACTATCTGTCAAACTTTGTAAATTATCATCCCGCTGGCTTTAATTGCTGGTGGGACTCCTGCATTCGGGAGGCGCATGTGCACCCGAACACGTCACCGGGGAAACCAGAAGTCAGCGGGTTGGAGCCGGGCTCCGAACCCGCTCTGGATTTCTACGATTTTAGGAACCCTAATGCACCCGCTCCGCGACCTGAAAATCGTCCCTCAAATATCTAAGCTGGCAGGTTACACCTGTCTGTCTGCACACTGATTGCCTTGGCAACGGGCAGTTGAAAAAACTGTCTGTACTCACCAAGCATTGTTCTGTGAATTATAAATGCGATTTCATTTCGAGGATTTCATTTTCACATCGTTCACCTGACGAAGGAGGAAGCCTCCGAAAGCTTGTGAATTTAAAATAAAATTGCTGGACTATAACTTGGTGTTGTAAAATTGTTTACAAATATCTAAGCAGTAGAGGGTCAGCAGGCTATTTAACTGCAGGGAGTATCAAAACTAAGCCCAGCCTCTGGAAATCTACAAACATGCAACTTCCAGTCACTGGATGGAAATCAAGAGTCAAAATACTGGCTGTTATTTCCTCTTCATAGTCCAGGGCTCCTAATTGTAGTGATCCAAATTCTGCTCTGGCTAACAGCTCACTTCGTAGTTTTTATTGTACAATGCTACGTGGGCATGAACATTTACTCAGCAGGAGAACTCCAGGGTTTGATTTTCTGGGATATGGAAATGTCACATTGCTAGTTATTGATATTGGGGGCAAACCATGTATATGGGGTTGTAAAGAGGAATTCTACATTACATCTAATCTGTGCTGTACTTGGTCATAGAGTCATAGAGTTATACAGCACGGATAGAGGCCCTTCGGCCCATCGTGTCCGCGCCGGCCATCAAGCCCAGTCTAATCTAATCCCATATTCCAGCATTTGGTCCGTAGCCTTGTATGCTATGGCATTTCAAGTGCTCATCCAAATGCTTCTTGAATGTTGTGAGGGTTCCTGCCTCCACAACCCTTTCAGGCAGTGAGTTCCAGACTCCAACCACCCTCTGGGTGAAAAAGTTCTTTCTCAAATCCCCTCTGAACCTCCCGCCTTTTACCTTGAATCTATGCCCCCTTGTTATAGAACCCTCAACGAAGGGAAAAAGCTCCTGAGTATCCATCCTATCTATGCCCCTCATAATTTTGTACACCTCAATCATGTCCCCCCTCAGCCTCCTCTGCTCCAAGGAAAACAAACCCAATCTTCCCAGTCTCTCTTCATAGCTGAAGCGCTCCAGCCCTGGTAACATCCTGGTGAATCTCCTCTGCACCCTCTCCAAAGCGATCACATCCTTCCTGTAGTGCGGCGACCAGAACTGCACACAGTACTCCAGCTGTGGCCTAACCAGTGTTTTATACAGCTCCATCATAACCTCCTTGCTCTTATATTCTATGCCTCGGCTAATAAAGGCAAGTATCCCATATGCCTTCTTTACCACCTTATCTACCTGTTCCGCCGCCTTCAGGGATCTGTGAACTTGCACACCAAGATCCCTCTGACCCTCTGTCTTGCCGAGGGTCCTCCCATTCATTGTGTAGTCCCTTGCCTTGTTAGTCCCTCCAAAGTGCATCACCTCGCACTTTTCCGGGTTAAATTCCATTTGCCACTGTTCCACAGCGCTGAGGGTGAGTCAGTGTAAGTATTTAGTTTATTGGTAAGTGCTTTTAGTGGTTAGTGTTAGTTAAAAAGCCTTAAAGCTAAACAACCCGTTAAAAAGAGCAGGAAACCAGAGCAATCCCAGGGAAAAATCTCAAAAGGTGACGTTATAGTCAGCACAGAGGAAGGGAAGGCGAAACCCGAGGAAATTAAACTAAGTCTTTAATTTACTGTACACACCCTATCTTTAACTATAAATAAATAGTTTAAAAAATCAGAATAATTAATTACTAATTCATTTAAAATTAAGCTAAAATCCATCTACTAAATATAATCTAGACCTTAAGTGTTTCTATTAGTTCTAAAATTAAATTAATACCAACAAATAAATAAAAACTAGAAATGGCTGTGCAGGTTGTGTGTCAGGAATGTGGTATGTGGGAATCTGTGTTCAGCGAGACTGCCCCGGATTGCCAGGTCTGCAGGAAATGTTTCTGCCTTGAGTCTCTCCAGCTCAGAGTCCTTGGGCTGGAGTGTGAGTTAGAGACACTCTGCCACATAGTTCAGCAGGGTAAGGGAAACCAGGGGGAGGGAGAGAAGGAGGTCCTGTCGATACTGGTCCTATCCAACTGGTTTCTACCTGTGAGGTTAAGGATGTAAGCTGTGGGGTGGACAGCCAGAATGCTAACCATGGAACCATGGAGCAGGAGGCAGTCTGGGGGGTGGTGGGAAAAGCAGAATGGAAAGGTTGCAGTCATAGGGGATTCTGTAATTAGGGGGATAGATAGCGTCCTCTGCAGTCGCAACTGAGAGTTCAGGAGGGTGTGTTGCCTTCCTGCTGCAAAGATAAACGATATCTTGGAGCAACTGGACAGGAACTTGGAAAGGGAGAGGGAAGATCCAGTTGTTGTGATCCATGTTGGGACCAGTGACATAGGAAAGAAAAGGGAGGATCTCCTGCTAAGGGAATATCAGCAGTTAGGAACTAAATTTAAAAAACGGGACCTCATGGGTGGTAATCTCAGGATTACGACCTGAGCCATGTGCTAATTGGCATTTCATGGGACACTGGCACCAGTACTGGGACAGGAAGGAGCTGTACCACTGGGACAGGCTCCACCTGAACCAGATTGGAGACCAATGTCCTAGTGGAAAGGATAAATAGTGTTGTCAATGGGACTGTAAACTAGTAAGATGGGGAGAGGGATCTGGGGAAGATAACATAAATCTGAAGGAAAAAGAAATAGGAAATGAGAGTAAAGGAATAAGGGTACCAAACAGTCAGGGAACAAATATAGTTATAGAACATGAGTACAAAATTATTTAGAAACAAAGGGAGGGAAACAAATACTAAAAACAAGTTAAATTGCCTGTACAGCAATGTGCACAAAATGGGGGAACTGGAGGCAATAATTCATAGCGAAGAGTGAGATGTGGTAGGGATAACTGAAACGTGGCTACATAAAGAACAGGACTGGCAGTTAAATATTGCAGGATATAATGTATTTAGAAAGGATAGGGAAGGGGGGGGAGGGGGTAGCTGTACTAATTAGAGACACCATAATGGCAATAGAAAAGGTATGTAACTAACATTAAGATAGAAACAGAATCCATATGGATTGAGACAAAGGATAAGAAGGGATCGATCATGTTAATAGGGATATTCCACAGACCACCTAATAGTGGAGGGGAAGTGGAGGATGAAATATGTAGACAAATCCATGAAAATGAGTAAAAAAAAAACGAATAATTATCATGGGAGATTTCAATTACCCCCAAATAAACTGGGAAGAAGAGGTAGGGAAAAGAGAAAAGGAAATGGAGTTTTTACAGTGTGTGAGAAGCCTAAGAGAGGAATCACTGCTGGATCTAGTAATGGGAAATGAACCAGAACAGATGAGAAGTAAGCGTAGGGGAACATCTAGGCAATAGTGATCATAACATAATACGGTTTAAAATAATGATTGAGAAAGACATAAGTAAGACAAAGACCAAAGTAATTGATTGGAAAAGAAGTTAATTTTGAGGAGATGAGAATGGAACTAGGGAAGGTAAACTTGAAGAAAAATTTGACAAAGAAATAGAACAGCAGGAGATAATATATAAAATGGTGATCAATAGCATTCAGGAGAAGTATATTCCTCTGAAAAGCAAAGACAAACTAGCCAATAGTGAAACACCATGGATGAATAAAAAGATAAAGGTAACATTGAAACTAAACAAAAATGCATACTCTAAGCACATAAACAATAAAGAAGAGGATGACAAGAGAATACAAAGAAGTTAGGAAAGAAAAACAATTAGGAAAGCAAAGAGGAATGAGATTAAATTATTAAGGAATATAAAAAAATAGTAAAGTATTCTACATAAATAACAAAAGAAAAATCAGGATAAGGGTAGGGCCATTAAGGGATGCACACAATAAACTCACAGGTAACGAAAGTCAAATGGCACAAATATTGAATAGTTACTTTGCCTCAGTATTTACCAGGGAGACTAACAAGGTAGTCAGGACATTAGAACAGGAGATCGAAACAGATATTAAAACATTTAAAAGGTAGAAACGGGGTAGATAATTGATAAACCAATCAAACTTAGGAAGGATAAGACCCCTGGTCTAGATGGATTGCATCTGCAAATATTAAAAGAAGTTAGGGAGGAGATAGCAGAGGTACTATTACTTATATAAAAAAATTCACTAGAAAAGGGAATAGTGCCAGAGGACTGGTGGACAGCTAATGTGATTCCTATAATCAAAAAGGGAGATAGAACAAGTCCGGGGAACTATGGATAAATTAGCTTAACGTCGGTGGTAGGAAAGATAATGGAATCTTTACTCAAAGATGTAATAGAAAAATATCTAGAGAACGAAAATATAATAAAGACAAGTCAGCATGGATTTCAGAAGGGAAAGTCATACTTGACCAACCTTACTGAATTCTTTGAAAAAGTAACAGAAAGGGTAGACAAGGGGTAATGGAATAGATGGATTTGGATTTTTTCAAAAGGCCTTCGATAAGGTACCACATAGTAGACTCATGACTAAGGTCAGAGCATGTGGAATCAGGGGACAGGTAGCAGAATAGATAGCAAGCTGGCTATAGAACAGGAAACAGAGTAGGAGTTAAGGGTAGCTACTCAGGCTGGCAAAAGTGGGAAGTGATGGGATCGGTGCTGGGACCATTGTTGTTTACAATTTACATTAACGGTTTGGATTCGGGAATTGGAAGTACAATTTCAAAATTTGCGGACAACACCAAACTGGGGGACGTATTTAATACAAAGGAAGAATGCGTCAAAATACAAGCGGACATTAATAAACTTGCAGAATGGACGTGTAATTGGCAAATGAATTTCAATATAGATAAGTTTGAGGTGGTGCATTTTAGTAGGAAGAATAAGGAGGCCACATACTGCTTGGATAATAAGTCTAAACGGGGTAGAGGAGCAGAGGGAACTAGCGGTACAGATACACAAATCACTAAAAGTAGCGACACAGGCCTTAAAAAAGACAAATCAAACACTGGGATTCATTTCTAGAGGGATAGAATTAAAAAGCAGAGAAGTTATGTTAACCTTGTATGGAACCTTGGTTAGACCACACTTGGAGTATTGTGCACAGTTCTGGTCCCCATATTATATTATACACCGTTCACCTGACGAAGGAGGAAGCCTCCGAAAGCTTGTGGGATTAAAAATAAAATTGTTGGACTATAACTTGGTGTTGTAAAATTGTTTACAATTGTCAACCCCAGTCCATCACCGGCATCTCCACATTATAAAAAAAGAGGCATTGGAGAGGGTACAAAAAAGATTCACAAGGATGATACCAGCACTGAGAGGATATCCTTATCAGGAAAGGCTGAACAGACTGGTGATCTTTTCCTCTAGAAAAGAGAAGGCTGAGGAGTGACCTGAAAGAGGTCTTGAAGATAATGAAAGGCTTTAATAGGGTAGACGTAGAGAAAATGTTTCCACTTGTAGGGGAGTCCAAAACTAGTCACTAATAAATCCAGTAGGGAGTTCAGGAGAAACTTCTTTACCCAGAGAGTGGTAAGAACGTGTAACCCGCTGCCACAAGGAGTATAGATGCATTTAAGGGGAAGCTAGATAAACACGAGGGAGAAAAGAACAGAAGGATATGCTGATAAGGTTAGAGGAAATAGGGAGGGAGGAGGCTCGTGTGGAACATAAACACCAGCATGGACCCGTTGGGCCGAATGGCCTGTTTCTGTGCTGTGGTTTTGATGTAACTCGATGTACTGTGCTACGGAGAACTAAAAATGTCAGATTTACCTGCAAAACCGCTAACATGTCAAGTTTCCATATCTTAGCCTTGTTATTAGGGTGCGGCAAAGGGAGGTCTGGCAATTCCGCTACAGGTTAAAGCTAGTTACAGATTATCACTGGAAGAGCCCTGGGTGAGGCATACAGATGTATAGAAAGGTCGAGAGAACTTGCAATTACATAGCACCTTAGAACATCTTCTGGACACCCAAAGTGTTTTACAACCAATGAATTACTTTTTGAAATGCAGTCACTGTTATGTAGGCAAACACAGCAGACAATCTGTGCACGGCAAAGTTGCACAAACACCAAATTAATTAATGACTAGATAATTTGTTTTTATTGGTGTTGGTTGAGGGAAAAAAGTTATTTTGTATACCGGGAAAACTCCTTGTTCTGGGATACCATGAGATCTTTTATATCCACATCAACTGACAAAGCTTTGGTACAGTATCTCCTCCATAATACAGCACTGAGAATACAGCACTCCCCATACTGCACTGCAGTGTCAGCCTATAATGTGTTCAAGTCCACAACCTTCTGACTTTGAGATGAGCGTGCTACCAACTGAGCCAAGCTGACACACATTATATAAAAAAAATAGGGCTGGGGATTCCTCAGGCAGAAGTTCTGCCTGCGCCAAGAATGCACCTCTAACCCCATCTGAAATCCCTGGATCAGGGGCATTTTCAGAACTACCAGGCCAACCACTTATGTGGGATCAGGAGTGGGGCATCGCTACAGTATTTTGCTGCAGAGTAAATAGGTTGGCCGTGCCAGCTGAAGACTTCAAAAATATTTTGAAAGGCAACAATTTCAAATTTGCCATAGGGAAACAGGCCTAAATTACAGCATTTGGGACAAAGGAGGTGGACCAGGTGGGTGCTCCGGTGGGTGATGCCTTCGCACCAGTCCCGTTACTTTCTGTGATGCCCACACAGTAGAGGAGTGGGTGCAAAAAGTACCCACCCTCATGCCTAGCAAAAATGTGCTAAATCAGACATGGAAGTGGCCCAGTGTAACCTCATGCTGCCCAAATTGCTCTCGCCAGCATAAATTGCACCATTTATCTGTCCCCAGAATGGAGGAATTCCAGGGCTTTAATGTCTATTGAAGATTTTCATTTTCATCACAACTTTTCTCGTCTCTAATTTTACTGATTCCATTACAGTCAGTGCTCCTCTCAGTGCTCCTCTGAACTTCCCTAGGTCTTCCTGCTCCCTGAAACCCCACTGTATTGAAATCAAGATTGTTTCAACTGTCTGTTTAACACAAAACTGTGGGACTCCATGGCCTGGATTTTTTTCTCCAAGCCGTGGAGAGAGCCGGGGAAGGGGTGGATTTCCAGACGGAAAATCTGGAAGTAAAAGTTCCCCGGACATCTTGACGATTTGGACGTCAGGACGTCTGTAAAATTTTTCAGCAGGTCTCCCCGCGCCAGCCAGCCAGATTGATAGGCTGGCTGCCTGTCGGATTGGAAAGCAACCAGGGAGTGGATGCCAGGTAAGTCTGACATCGGGGGGCGTGGGACCAGACATCGGGGAGGGGGGCAGGGGGTGGTGGGAAAGGCGGGGTGGTGGGTGTGGGGGCAGTCGGCCGATCGCAGGGGTCCGATCATGGCAGGTAAGCTTGTTGGGCCTGGAGGAATCACTCCTGATCCTCCTGGCCCACAAGCAGTGCAATAAAGGCTCTCACCTGTTGATCCGGCCCTTCTCGCTTACTCTTACGTGGTGAGAACCAGAAGGCCTGGGAATCCCGGCCCCCAGTAGTTAAAAATAAAAAACCTAATAAAATAGAGGCCCGCAGCCTCCTTAAAAGACTTTACTGACTGACCTGATTCCTGAGAGCCGATTGGTCGCCCACCCCCCAGGTTAAAACCAGAAATGGGTGGGTTTGGGGTGGGGTTTTACATATTTTACCTTCCCACCCGCTCCCAACCCACCCGTCCTTGAGGGTTAAAATTACCCCCCCCCCCCACCATACCTCCCTCAGTCTCTCCTTCCTTCTACAATCTTCAGGCTTTCGGAACCCAAGCTTGGTGTCACTGAATCACTCTTTCCTGTTTTCTCTCATCTTCAACCTTGGCCGTGTCCTGCACTATGGGCCTTGGTACTTCAACTGGTTTTCTCAATAAAAAAAAACAGTAAAATATTTTGCAGCAAAAAAAAACCTTGCTTTTAAATTTGTCTCCATTTAAAATTGAGTAAAGTAACACTGTTGATGTCTTTCCAATCCCTCAAACAAACTAGGGCTACATAAATAAGACTGCAATATCAGCGCCACCATCGTCATTTTAGTAGGTGCAGTGTCATGTTTCCCAAAACTCATCAGCTCCCAGGAACATCCTTCAGTGCAGCTTCAGTTTAAAAAGTCCCAGCGGTGCCCCCACTCCCCCCACCCCCCGACCTACAGCCTACAGCAGACAACAAAGAAAAAGAAAAAGACCAGACTGTCACTATAGCAACAGAGAAGCAGAGCAAACTCAAATATGCTTACGCTGATTAACAGAAATTGTCTGTAGAGACTGGCACAGCTGCTGTGTCTCCTTAAAGAAAAACACGGGATTGCACAGACATTAATTCTTTATAATGCTCATACAGAGGCTCTAAACCTCAACACATGCCGTGCATTAAAACATGTTGTTACTACCCTCCTGAAGACATTACGGAATAACACAGTAATACCCTATTATGAGTCACCACACATTAGACATAGGGAACAAACACCTCTCCCAGCTGTGTTGCCAACCCTCCAGGATTGTCCTGGATTCTCCAGGAAGCAAAGATCAATCTGCTGGACGCTGCTGCAAGCAACCCAGGAGAAAAATCATTGGGGCATTTAAAAAAGTGTGTTTCTTTTTATAGTTAGTTATTAGTTATAAAAAATATTGGCGATGATGAAAAAAGGCTGTTTGACTGGATGGGGCGGTTGGAGGTGGAAGGTCATGTGATGAAACCTCCAGGAATATGTCCAACCATAGTTGGTAACTGTATCTCCCAGTCTCTTTATGGGTAATTGTGCAAAGTGGTTTGTTATTGGCCCACAGAAACCACAAGGTCCCAGGTTCAATTCACACTGGTCTGTGTTGAGTCAGCTGATCGAAGCCCAGAAATAGGGGTGCCACCACTGGCCTTCGTGCCCCTGGCCGAGAGATCAGTTCTCCACTCCTAAATCGACATCCAGTGACTTTTGTTGGAAAGTGCACACTTGTGGATGGTGGGTGAAGGCAGCTGAACTCATCTGTGATGCTCTCAATCATCAAATAGCCCACAACACTCAATGTCTAGGCTCCTACATGAAAAATGGTGACTTGAACGAGATGGCCACTTCTGCCTTTGCCCATGGAACCATTCCCAGCAAGAATCAATGCCTTCAAGGGAGGGGAAGAGAAAAAAATAGAGATAACGAAAATAGTGATGGTACCTGGTGCCATTATTGCAGATAAGTGGAGTGAATACAAGCTGCTGCAGACACTCTCAGTGTCAACGGCAGTGGACAGTGAACAGTGAACAGCAGAAAGTAATTGTGCCTCCAGATTCCCCGCACAGTGCGAGTTCCCAGTCTGGACTATACGCCATCATATAGTGGGAGGCAAGGCTTCTCAAAACACTTTGAAAGGGAAGACGTCACCTGGAGTAACTTTGCTCCAATTTGCTCAAGTAACGTTGGCAGAGGCCTGGAAACAGCGGCACAACCGCAGAGAGGTGAGGGAAAACATTAGGGACAAATCTTGGGGGGTGGGGGGGTAGAGGACCATCTAAGCACAATAAAGGCCTGGTAATAATGTAAATGTATAATATTCATCACAAAGGATTTTGTCAAACCATTTTTTGCTATGCAGTTATTCAAATAAGCAAATAATAAAGATGTTTATTAGCATACTTCACATTTTACCTTTGGTGAGGCAGACTGCTACGCAAACATTAGAGGAATAGTCCCCTCGTCCTCACCTGCCATCCCACCAGTCTCCACATTCGACGTATCATCCTCCGCCATTTCTGCCACCTCCAGCGTGATCCTACCACCAAACACATCTTTCCCTCCCCTCCCCTTTCAGCATTCCGAAGGGACCGCTCCCTCCACGACCCCCTGGTCCACTCTTCCATCACCCCCAACACCCGCTCTCCTCCCCATGGCACCTTCCCATGTGATCACAGGAGATGCAACATCTGCCCTTTCACCTCCTCCCTTCCCACCGTCCAGGGCCCCAAACACTCCTTCCAGGTGAAACAGTGATTTACTTGTACTTTCAATTTAGTACACTGTATTCACTGCTGACAATGCCGTCTCCTCTACACTGGAGAGACCCAACGTAGATTGGGTGATCGCTTTGCTGAACACCTCCGCTCAGTCCGCAAGTGTGACCCTGACTTGCCGGTCGCTTGTTATTTTAATTCCCTGTCTCACTCCCACCTCTCTGTCCTCGGCCCCTTACCCTGTTCCATTGAAGCTCAACAGAAGCTCGAGGAACAGCACCTCATCTTTCGATAAGGCACTTTACAACCTTCCGGACTCAACATTGATTTCAATAACTTCAGATCATAACCACTGCTCCCATTTTTTCAGACAGCAGATGCTGGTAATGGTTCTGATGTTGTCATTTACAGCTCCTCTAGACCCATCTTTTGTTTCTTTACTTGTCCCATTCCCACCCTCCTCGCCTTGCACCATCATCCCTTTTGTCATTTAAATCACTCCACCCTATCAGATACCTTTCTTTTTGTTCTTTCCTCCCCTCCCCTTTCCCTGACTCTGTACTTGCTTAAAAACTGTTAAATCTTCAAGTTCTTCCAGTTCTGATGAAAGGTCTTTGACCTGAAACGTTAACTCTGTTTCTTTCTCCACAGATGCTGCCTGTCTTGCTGAGTATTTCCAGCATTTTGTTTTTATTTCAGATTTCCAGCATCTGCAGTATTTTGCTTTTGATTAGAGGAATGGGTTTTGCCTGAGAAGCAATACAATACAGGGAGATTATTAAAGGTTTAGAAACAGCGCAGGACTATAGTTCCTGATGGATTTAATAGTACAGCCTCAGACTCTGCACCAAACAAGTCAGATTTCACAGCAGACGCTGCCGATACATAACCACAATGGCCTGGAATTTCCCCACAATCTTTCCACTGCATAAATTATAACAAGCCCATGTACCACAGCACTTTCAGTGCAACTACAGTCTGCTGATAATTCAAAGTGGTTTTTTGCACTAAAAAAATGAATTATCCAATAATTTGAATTAAGGGAAGTAAGCAACAGATAATGGGAACTTAGTGTTAAAAAAATTGTATTAAACAACTGACTGTATATGGTGCGAGCCTTCAATCAGAACTTGTTCATAGTTTGTCAGCTTATTTTGAAGCTGCTGGACAGCTGTTGCTGATTTTCTAGGTTGGCATGTATGTGCATCATACACTGTATAAAACCTGCCATGTTCTTATACTGTACAATGTATGATGCATGTGCTCGTCCAATATATTATCAACTTGAGGTAGGTGGTAAACAATAAAAACATTGGCAAACTCTTCAGATCTTTCTCAATCGTTACTCACTATTTACAGACATAGTCGGTCCCACTGGGTTACCTCAGCATGACTTTTATTAGAAATAGCAAAGCTGTTTGAAAAATTCATCCATCCCAACCCCAATCAGGACTTCCTCGAATTCCATTATTTTCAGTAGCCCAGGTGGACGATATGGCTGTTTGACTGAACCACTGCATTGTGTGGATACCAGCAACTTCTGCTCTGTTGATTGTGGAAACATCATTCGATCTAGCTGACAACAAATATGCAATTCAAGATTTGTCTGATCAGGATTGGAAGGCTGAATTGAGGAGAATGGATATAATCAACGCCAAAACAAATGGGGATGGGGTTGGAAACATATCCCCTTCAACGTCCCCCCCCATAGCTGTTTTTAAAGGGTCATTATGCTTTTTTTGCCCCCAGTTTCTATAATGCCACTCTGCAATCTTATCAAATTCCAGAATAACCTGATTCAACAGACACCGGAACTAAAATGTTAACTGCACCAAAAGTAGTACTGAAACTTGGGCTCACTGTAGAAGCCCCACAGGGCACAGCGGCATCATTATTTCTGTTTTAAGATAAGGATAATTCCATTAGCCTTACTACATGTGGAAGTGCTGAAACTGCTTAGGAAGAGTTCTCTCATCAAAAGACCTCAACACTTAAAAAAAATGGTCTGCTGATTTCCATTAAGTGAAGAAGCTGTGTTTTTGATAGCATTTTACTCCCCAATCACAACAACTTTTATTTTCACAGCACCTTTAGAAAGAAAAGAATTTTCACAACCTCAGGACATCCCAGAACATTTCTCAGAAGGACAGTCACTGTTAGGTAGGCAAACACAGCAGCCAATTTGCACACAGCAAGGTCGCACAAACAACAAATGAGATAAATTACTAGTTAATCTGTTTCAGTGAAGTTGGTTGACGGATAAATATTGGCCAGGACACCAGAAGAACTCCCTGCTCTTCTTCGAATAATGCCATGGGATCTTTAACATCCACACGGGGCCTCGGTTTAACATCTTATCTGAAAGACAGCACCTCCGACAATGTAGCATTCCTCAGTGCTCAGATCTGGGAGTGGGGCTTGAACCCACAACTTCAGACTGAGAGGCAAGGGTGCAACCACTGAGCCAAGCTGATACTTAATAAAATGTCCCAAAGTACTTCACAAAGGAGAGTGATGGTCCGACCTTTGAAGGGAGTTTCTGAAGAAGGTGACTGAAAGCATGGTCAATGGTAGGTTTTGAGGAGGGGAGTAAAGAGCTAGAAAGGAGCAGGGGTTTAGGGAGAAAGCTCCAGAGTGTGAGACCAAGACAGCTGAAGGCTCTGCCAGTGAATCATGGAATGACACAGCACAGGAGGTCATTCGGCCCGTCGTGCCTGTGCTGGCTCTTCGAAAGAGCTATTAGAAACATAGACATAGAAAATAGGAGCAAGAGTTGGCCATTCGGCCCTTCGGGCCTGATCCGCCTTCAAAATGATCATGGCTGATCGTCTAACTCAGTACCCTGTTCCCGCTTTTTCCCCATATCCCTTGATCCCTTTAGCATTAAGAAATATATCTAGCTTCTTCTTGAATACATCTAATGACTTGGCCTCCACTGCCTTCTGTGGTAGAGAATTCCACAGGTTCACCACCCTCTGAGTGAAGAAATTTCTCCTCATCTCGGTTCTAAATGGCATACCCCGTATCCCGAGACTGTGACCCCTGGTTCTGGACTCCCCAGCCATCGGGAACATCCTCCCTGCATCTAGTCTGTATAGTCCTGTTAAAATTTTATATGTTTCGAAGAGATCACCTCTCATTCTTCTAAACTCTAGTGAATATAGGCCTAGTCGACCCAATCTCTCCTCATACGTCAGTCCTGCCATCCCAGGAATCAGTCTGGTTTTCAATTAGTCCCACTCCCCTGCTCTTTCCCCGTAGCCCTGCAAATTTTTCCCCTTCAAGTATTTATCCAATTCCCTTTTGAAAGTTATTATTGAATCTGCTTCCACTATCATTTCAGGCAGTGCATTCCAGATCACAACTCGCCCCATATATATATTTTTCCTCATGTCGCCTTTGGTTCTTTTACCAATTACCGTAAATCTGTGTCCTCTAGTTACCGACCCTCCCGCCACTGGAAACAGTTTCTCCTTATTTACGCTATCAAAACCCTTCACGATTTTGAATACCTCTATCAAATCTCTCCTTAACTTTCTCTGCTCTAAGGAGAACAACCCCAGATTCACTAGTCTTTCCACATAACTGAAGTCTTTCATCCCTGCTACAGCAGACAGGGAGGGTGGGGGATGCAAAGGAGGCTGGGGTCCGAAAAGCAGATGAGGCACACTGGAACTGATTTTCTGTTTCTCTCTCTCCCATTTTCTGCCCTCTTCTCCTGAAGGCACTTATTCTTGCTTACTACAGATCCACAGCAGCTGGCAGTCGTTCAAATGCTCATTTCTCATGCATGAGAGCCAAAACAGTGAGTGTTGTCAGGATGATGGACAGCAGGGGCAGTCACAGACCAGCAGGGCCGTGACCTCATCCACACATACACTTTCCAGCTGCAGTTCCCTGATGATGATCAGGAGTGGGAACCCTGGCTGATTTTTACCCTTCCTAACCCAGGGGTTTTGAGGCCAATTGTACTGCCCCTATGGCTGCTTTGGCTAAAATCAACTAACTCTACACAGATCTGGGATCGAAACTGGACTTTCCTAGTCTGCATGGTTCAGTTCCACACTGGCCATTGGTGGATCCGAAATTAAAACACTGGTGGATTTTCAGTTTACAATCAGGATGGCAGAAGATTACAGGTAGTTCTCTTGAGGTACTTTCCCATTGATTTTTGTATAATTCGGATCGCAGGAGACTGGTGACTGTACACTGGCTCCTCATACTTACACAACTAAATTTGGCTGCCTTCTTCTAGTTGCAAAATCTAGGCCCATTTTTTCATAAACATGGGGAAGTGTTGGTCACCCATGGTCCAAACCAAACAACCACCAGTACAACAGTGCCTCTGGATTGGCCCTTTTATGTGGCCTGCCTCTACCGCAACCCTTTCCCAGTATGAACATTTAAAAGGAATGCTGAATTATTTATAACTATGGGCCTCAATCCAGTTTAAAGTAAGCGCTCTCAAAATGTCAGCAGGCTGCCTCCAGCCACCTTCCAATCAACCTCTTGATGCTATTCTGGCTCCGAATATCTGACATAATTAAGGTGGATTAAAAACATTTGTTTAGTTAATTCCTCGAGTGCCATTGTTGAGAAATTTCACATACGTCTCAGGTTTATACACTTGACAGGAGTGTAAAAACCAAGGCCTGAAATAGGCTTTACACAGTAAAGAAAACTTTTGATCATAACAGTCACACAACACCTGCACTGTAAAAAGGAAAATGTTGCTCGTGGGACAAATCATCTTGTTTCCCACCTGTACAGTATTCCCAGGTAGTGTCGTGTCTCTACATTAGGATGAACACGTTACGCTCAAGTCCAAATTGAACTGGGAATTTTTAGAGAGCCACACTATTGCGTGACTTGGTGTGATCCCAATATGGGAATAGATTGTGCATGCGCAAACATCAAGCAGGTCTATTTTGGATTCAGGCGTACCCAGGGCAAATTGTTTTCAAGGAGCACAATCGCCCCTCTGCCTTCCATTTCACACAGGCGCAAACTCAGATTGCTCAGGTGTCAGCCAGGGTTCACTGGTAACACTCTCGCTTGAGTCAGAAGATTCAAGTCCCACTCCAGAGATCTGAACTCATAAATCGAGGCTAACACTCCAGTGCAGTACTGAGGGAGTGCTGCACTCTCAGAGGTGCTGTCTTTCGGATGAAATGTTAAACGGAGACCCCATCTGTCCTCTCAGGAGGATGCAAAAGATCCCATGGCATTATTGGAAGAGGAGCAGGGGAGTGTTTCCCAGTGTCCTAGCAATATTTATTCCTCAACCAACATCACAAACAGATTATCTGGTCATTATCCCATTGCTGTTTGTGGGAGCTTGCTGTGCGCAAATTGGCTGCCAAGTTTCCTACATTACAACAGTGAATACACTTCAAAATTGGCTGTAAAGTGCTTTGGAACTGAAAGGTCGTGAAAGGCGCAATATTTTTTTTTATTCGTTCATGGGATGTGGACGTCGCTGGCGAGGCCAGCATTTATTGCCCACCACTAATTGCCCTTGAGAAGGTGGTGGTGAGCCGCCTTCTTGAACCGCTGCAGTCCATGTGGTGAAGGTTCTCCTACAGTGCTGTTAGGAAGGGAGTTCCAGGATTTTGACCCAGCGACGATGAAGGAACGGCGATATATTTCCAATTCGGGATGGTGTGTGACTTGGAGGGGAACGTGCAGGTGGTGTTGTTCCCATGTGCCTGCTGTCCTTATCCTTCTAGGTGGTAGAAGTCGCGGGTTTGGGAGGTGCTGTCGAAGAAGCCTTGGCGAGTTGCTGCAGTGCATCCTGTGGATGGTACACACTGCAGCCACTGTGCGCCGGTGGTGAAGGGAGTGAATGTTTAGGGTGGTGGATGGGGTGCCAATCAAGCGAGCTGCTTTGTCCTGGATGGTGTCGAGTTTCACTTGGAGCTGCACTCATCCAGGAAAGTGGAGAGTATTCCATCACACTCCTGACTTGTGCCTTGTAGATGGTGGAAAGGCTTTGGGGAGTCAGGAGGTGAGTCACTCACCGCAGAATACCCAGCCTCTGACCTGCTCTTGTAGCCACAATATTTATATGGCTGGTCCAGTTAAGTTTCTGGTCAATGGTGACCCCCAGGGTGTTGATGGTGTGGGATTCGGCGATGGTAATGCAGTTGAATGTCAAGGGAAGGTGGTTAGACTCTCTCTTGTTGGAGATGGTCATTGCCTGGCACTTGTCTGGTGCGAATGTTACTTGCCACTTATGAGCCCAAGCCTGGATGTTGTCCAGGTCTTGCTGCATGCGGGCTCGGACTGCTTCATTATTTGAGGGGTTGCGAAAGGAACTGAACACTGTGCAATCATCAGCGAATCATCAGCGAACATCCCCATTTCTGACCTTATGATGGAGGGAAGGTCATTGATGAAGCAGCTGAAGATGGTTGGGCCTCGGACACTGCCCTGAGGAACTCCTGCAGCAATGTCCTGGGGCTGAGATGATTGGCCTCCAACAACCACTACCATCTTCCTTTGTGTTAGGTATGACTCCAGCCACTGGAGAGTTTTCCCCCTGATTCCCATTGACTTCAATTTTACTAGGGCTCCTTGGTGCCACACTCGGTCAAATGCTGCCTTGATGACAAGGGCAGTCACTCTCACTTCACCTCTGGCCGCTATATAAATGCAAGTCTTTCTTTCTTTTGTGCATAAATACAGCCTTTTTTAAAAAAAAACAATCTATTAAAAAGCATCTTTTCCTGTCTGGTTTTCTAACATCACAATTATTGGCGATGACCCCTAGAAGTAGACTATCCAGTTCAAAACCAATTGGATGGCCACTCTGGATCTGCATAATACAATTGCTAGGCACACAGATTTTCCTGGGAATTTAAAGAAGCTTGCAGCCACCAGTTTGGTCTCTATGACACATCCCAATTTCCACTTCCTCTCCCTATACAGGAAATCTGGACATCAAAATCAGTCTAGGTTGTGGTTGGAAATCAAATCTTATAGTTAAGCTCAATCCTGACTGTGTGAATACTCCTTAAAAGGGTCCAGGTAGCGAGACTCCCTCTCAATGTTTCCTCTGATTTTTTTCAGCCATGTGCAGAATGAATTTGGATTTGTGCACCGATATAAAGGCTGTGTGTGCCACCGTATAAAAAAAATCACAATTTTAAATAGAACATCTTTTTAGAAAACATAATTCAGGGTAAATAACAAACAGAGCAAATGTACAAAATAATGGATAATTGTAACAATTTAGTGTTATATTGGCTGATGAATTTGTATAATTTGTGAAATGGGTTTCTAAAGTTGCACTGGGATTGAGCAGACCAGTCTCGTTATGTTTCATTAAAAATTATCTGATGGGAACGATTCCAATCAGCATTTTGTTGAATCAGCTTAATGACTGATTCAAACAGAAATAAATCGTGTGCAATCAGAATTTTTAAATTGAGTCAGAAATATAAAACAGCTGTCAAATCAGTGTGAATTTGGGGATAGGGAAGAGTTTAACTAAAGCTCTCCCCTCCCCCTCCACTGAATCCTCAGCAGGGTTTAAACAATTATTGCATTCCAATTGTACATCTTGCAGGTCTCATTAGTTTTGGCTGCCTTGATGTATGGGCCCCTCGTCTGTGATTGGGTGGAGATGCCTGGCCTCTGATTGATTGGGTGGAGATGCCTGGCCTCTGATTGATTGGGTGGAGATGCCTGGCCTCTGATTGATTGGGTGGATAGGTCCAATCTGTGATTGGCCACTGACAAACGCATCGGTTTCGATTTTACTTCCTGATCTGGTTTCCACGCAGCCAATCAGCTGCTCACTGACTGCATTTCCTAGCAACACAGTAAACAATGCAGCGGCTGGGGCTGCAGCCATGGGATCGGCCACTCCTGAGCACCAGAGGCAGAGCAGGCCGCCTGGGGCTGAAGCACTGGGGACTGGGGAGGTAGAGCTGGAGAAGGGCCTGGGATCCGGGGAGCGGTCGGTGCGGGAGAGGGGCTCGGGGAGCGGTCGGTGCGGGAGAGGGGCCCCGGGACCGGTCGGTGCGGGAGAGGGGCCCGGGGAGCGGTCGGTGCGGGAGAGGGGCCCGGGGAGCGGTCGGTGCGGGAGAGGGGCCCGGGGAGCGGTCGGTGCGGGAGAGGGGCCCGGGGAGCGGTCGGTGCGGGAGAGGGGCCCGGGGAGCGGTCGGTGCGGGAGAGGGGCCCGGGGAGCGGTCGGTGCGGGAGAGGGGCCCCAGGGACCGGTCGGTGCGGGAGAGGGGCCCCAGGGGAGCGGTCGGTGCGGGAGAGGGGCCCGGGGAGCGGTCGGTGCGGGAGAGGGGCCCGGGGAGCGGTCGGTGCGGGAGAGGGGCCCGGGGAGCGGTCGGTGCGGGAGAGGGGCCCGGGGAGCGGTCGGTGCGGGAGAGGGGCCCGGGGAGCGGTCGGTGCGGGAGAGGGGCCCGGGGAGCGGTCGGTGCGGGAGAGGGGCCCGGGGAGCGGTCGGTGCGGGAGAGGGGCCCCAGGGACCGGTCGGTGCGGGAGAGGGGCCCCAGGGGAGCGGTCGGTGCGGGAGAGGGGCCCGGGGAGCGGTCGGTGCGGGAGAGGGGCCCGGGGAGCGGTCGGTGCGGGAGAGGGGCCCGGGGAGCGGTCGGTGCGGGAGAGGGGCCCGGGGACCGGTCGGTGTGGGAGAGGGGCTGAAAGCACTGGTTTGGTGCGCGGGCGAAATGTTTAAGTGCGTGGCACACAACAGACTGCTGCGAGGCCGTGCATGGGCACAGCTTAGAGGGAACAGTGCTCCCTCTTCTAAATGGTTCCAGATGGTAGGACACCCTCTTTTCAATAGGATACTGCCATTCTCCTGCAATGTCCCTTTAAGTGGTATGTCTTCACTGCCCACCCTGCTCTCAGTATAGGTGAAAGTACTGAACCTTACAGTGCAATATCTTCAGTAGAGATATAAAGAACAGCTGCAAGCTTTGACCATAGGAACAGAAATAGGCCACTCAGCCCCTCGAGCCTGTTCCGAGGTGATGTGATTGCTGATTTTAGGATTCTAAAGGGACTAGATAACGTAGACCATGACAAGCTATTTCATTTTGTCCAGAACAGTAGAACCAGAGAACGTGGTCTGCGTTTGAAGGGGGTAAATTCAAAACAATATTTCAGTGAGTGAGTGGTCAATCTATGGGAGACGGTGGGAGCAGTTAGTATTAATTAATTGAAATGCAAATTAGAAAAATTTCTTTCAGAAAATAATATTTTGGGATACAGTATATGAGTAATTTGAGATGTGACATGTGGTAAATGGACCATGCTTGGAAGGAACAGGTGACTTTGGACCTATGGTTCCCAAAGCTCTCCACCACTGGGATTTCCTCTGGGTCTGTTGTAGACTCATTGATATAGATTGATCGCTATGATTAGTCAATAACTCCATTATCATTGTATCATGTGACTACCAGGGTGGTAGAAGGTGAACTGGATGGACCTTGGTCTTTTTACATCCAGCAATTCCTCTCCTAGATGCTGAGAACCCGATAAAAAAGAGAAAATTCTGGAAACACACAACAGTTGAAAGAAAGTGAGGCTCAGGTGAAGTTTGTGCACCCAAAAGAATCTGTGCTTCTCTCTCAGATGCTTTGTATTCCAACATTTTCTCTATTTCCTTTCAATTTCTGCAGAATCAAACATTTAACATGGATTCAAACGTTTGCTTATTTCACTGTCAAACAAACAAAAAGGATCCCACACCTGGGTCTCTCAGTGTTGTGCAGTCTCAGGGCTTACCTCATAATGAAATCATGTGAGTTGATGTCTGCTCCGTAATGGGATTGATGCAGGTTTCCAGAATTCCCCACCACTGCACAGCGTCGACAGCGGGAACGGTCCCATGAGCCGTACGGGTTATCTCCGCGTACAATTAGGAAGAGTTTCGACAAAACATCCTTCAGGCTGTGTGGTTTGAACTGTGGCTGAAGCACCTGGAAGGTGCAGAGGAAGAAAAAGACAAAATGGGGATTTAAAATAAAGCAGTCAGTAGATGAAAGTCCAGGCTGCTGTGCCTTAGTAAACACCACCCATTTATCAAACTCTCTCATCCAACTGCGATTCATTGTCCAGTAACAAGCCTCACATTGTATTCCCTATGTACTTATTTAATTCTTTGCTCTTTTTCAGACACACAAAGGCTCCCACTGCAACAGCAGGAACCTGCTGGACAAATGTCTGTAATGGGCGAAAATATACTTCTTGATTGTTTTCCTATAAATGGACATCTCTGATTACAGTGGGACTGCCAGGCACTGATGCACACTACAACGTAACCCTATACACTCATTTACACCAACATGCAGTCAGACCTCCACCATGCACACCTATTCGATCAGGCAATCTACATAGAGAAAAATGGATAGTAATTCTACATCGGAGTCCAATCCATGGTTTTGGGTAGATTATAGATAGAAGATAATAATGGATACCTGGTAGTGAATTATAGGCTGGAACCTAATCGAGGGGTACAGATGGTTTATATGTAGAATAATGGATATCTGGGAGAGATTTACAGTCTGGAATCTAATTACATGTAATTTCTGTGAAATTCTAACATGGAAACAGGCAGTTTGGCCCACCGGTCTGTTTTCATGTTTATTCTTTGCATTAACAGTTGTCCTAATTCCATGTGCGTCACCCTGTTCCCACAGCCCTGTTCTTCAACCACTGATCTAAACTATTCTTAAATGTGTTTCAATCGCTAACTCTGGTAGTACATTCCACAGTCTCGCAACCCTCTGTGGAAAAGGACGAGAGCGCGATGATAGATAGATAGAGGGGGGGGTGATAGATAGAGAGAGAGAGAAAGAGAGAGCGAGAGGGGGGTTGATAGATAGAGAGAGAGTGAGAGTGGGGGGTGATAGAGAGAGAGAGAGCGAGGTGATAGATAGAGAGAGAGAGAGCGCAAGCGAGGTGATAGAGAGAGAGCGCAAGCGAGGTGATAGAGAGAGAGAGAGAGCGAGCGAGCGCGGTGATAGAGAGAGAGAGCGAGCGCGAGCGAGGTGATAGAGAAAGAGCGAGAGAGAGAGAGCGAGCGAGGTGATAGAGAAAGAGCGAGAGAGAGAGCGAGAGAGAGAGCGCGAGCGAGGTGATAGAGAGAGAGAGAGAGAGAGTGCGAGCGAGGTGATAGAGAGAGCGAGAGAGAGAGCGCGAGCGAGGTGATAGAGAAAGAGCGAGAGAGAGAGTGCGAGCGAGGTGATAGAGAGAGCGAGAGAGAGAGCGCGAGCGAGGTGATAGAGAAAGAGCGAGAGAGAGAGCGCGAGCGAGGTGATAGAGAAAGAGCGAGAGAGAGAGCGCGAGCGAGGTGATAGAGAGAGAGAGAGAGAGCGCGAGCGAGGTGATAGAGAAAGAGCGAGAGAGAGCGCGAGCGAGGTGATAGAGAGAGCGAGAGAGAGAGCGCGAGCGAGGTGATAAAGAGCGAGAGAGAGAGCGCGAGTGAGGTGATAGAGAGAGCGAGAGAGAGAGCGCGAGCGAGGTGATAGAGAGAGAGAGCGCGAGCGAGGTGATAGAGAGAGAGAGAGAGTGCGAGCGAGGTGATAGAGAGAGAGAGTGCGAGCGAGGTGATAGAGAAAGAGAGAGAGAGAGCGAGGTGATAGAGAGAGAGAGAGAGAGAGCGCGAGCGAGGTGATAGAGAGAGAGAGAGCGCGAGCGAGGTGATAGAGAGAGAGAGAGAGCGCGAGCGAGGTGATAGAGAGAGAGAGAGAGAGAGCGCGAGCGAGGTGATAGAGAGAGAGAGAGAGAGAGCGCGAGCGAGGTGATAGAGAGAGCGAGAGAGCGAGCGCGAGCGAGGTGATAGAGAGAGAGAGCGCGAGCGAGGTGATAGAGAGAGAGAGAGAGAGCACGAGCGCGGTGTTAGAGAGAGAGCGCGAACGAGGTGATAGAGAGAGAGAGAGAGTGCGAGCGAGGTGATAGAGAGAGAGAGTGCGAGCGAGGTGATAGAGAAAGAGAGAGAGAGAGCGAGGTGATAGAGAGAGAGAGAGAGAGAGCGCGAGCGAGGTGATAGAGAGAGAGAGAGCGCGAGCGAGGTGATAGAGAGAGAGAGAGAGCGCGAGTGAGGTGATAGAGAGAGAGAGAGAGAGCGCGAGCGAGGTGATAGAGAGAGAGAGAGAGAGAGCGCGAGCGAGGTGATAGAGAGAGCGAGAGAGCGAGCGCGAGCGAGGTGATAGAGAGAGAGAGCGCGAGCGAGGTGATAGAGAGAGAGAGAGAGAGCACGAGCGCGGTGTTAGAGAGAGAGCGCGAACGAGGTGATAGAGAGAGAGAGCGAGCGCGAGCACGGTGATAGAGAGCGAGCGAGCGCAGTGATAGAGAGAGAGAGCGCGAGCGAGGTGATAGAGAGAGAGAGCGCGAGCGAGGTGATAGAGAGAGAGAGCGCGAGCGAGGTGATAGAGAGAGAGAGCGCGAGCGAGGTGATAGAGAGAGAGAGAGAGTGAGCGCGAGCGAAGTGATACAGAGAGAGAGCGCGAGCGAGGTGATAGAGAGAGAGAGCGCGAGCGAGGTGATAGAGAGAGAGAGAGCGCGAGCGAGGTGATAGAGAGAGAGAGCGCGAGCGAGGTGATAGAGAGAGAGAGCGCGAGCGAGGTGATAGAGAGAGAGAGCGCGAGCGAGGTGATAGAGAGAGCGAGAGAGAGCGCGAGCGCGGTGTTAGAGAGAGCGCGAGCGAGGTCATAGAGAGAGAGAGCGAGCGCGAGCGAGGTGATAGAGAAAGAGCGAGAGAGAGAGCGCGAGCGCGGTGTTAGAGAGAGCGCGAGCGAGGTGATAGAGAGAGAGAGCGAGCACGAGCGAGGTGATAGAGAGAGAAAGCGAGCGAGCGAGGTGATAGAGAGAGACAGAGCGCGCGAGTGAGGTGATGGAGGGAGAGAGAAAGCGAGGTGATAGAGAGAGAGAGAGAGAGAGCGCAAGCGAGGTGATAGAGAGAGAGAGCGCGAGCAAGGTGATAGAGAGAGAGAGCCTGAGCGAGGTGATAGAGAGAGAGAGAGAGAGCGCAAGCGAGGTGATAGAGAGAGAGAGAGAGCGCAAGCGAGGTGATAGAGTGAGAGAGAGCGTGAGCGAGGTGATAGAGAGAGAGAGAGCGCGAGCAAGGTGATAGAGAGAGAGAGCGTGAGCGAGGTGATAGAGAGAGAGAGCGCGAGCGAGGTGATAGAGAGAGCGAGAGAGCGAGCGAGGTGATAGAGAGAGAGAGAGAGCGAGATGATAGAGAGAGAAAGCGAGGTGATAGAGAGAGAGAGAAAGCGAGGTGATAGAGAGAGAGAGCGAGTGTGAGCGCGGTGATAGAGAGAGAGAGCGCGAGCGCGGTGATAGAGAGAGAGAGCAAGAGAGCGAGCGAGGTGATAGAGAGAGCGAGCGAGGTGATAGGGAGAGCGAAAGCGAGGTGATAGGGAGAGAGAGAAAGCGAGGTGATAGAGAGAGAGAGCGAGTGCGAGCGCGGTGATAGAGAGAGCGAGCGAGGTGATAGAGAGAGAGCAAGAGAGCGAGCGAGGTGATAGAGAGAGAGCAAGAGAGCGAGCGAGGTGATAGGGAGAGAGAAAGCGAGGTGATAGAGAGAGAGAGAAAGCGAGGTGATAGAGAGAGAGCGAGTGCGAGCGCGGTGATAGAGAGAGTGAGAGAGAGCGCGAGCAAGGTGATAGAGAGAGAGAGCACGAGCGAGGTGATAGAGAGAGAGCGTGAGCGTGAGCGAGGTGAGGTGATAGAGCGAGCGAGAGGTGATAGAGAGAGAGGGGGAGGAGAGAGAGAGAGAGAGGGGGAGGAGAGAGAGAGGGGGAGGAGAGAGAGAGAGAGAGAGGGGGTGGAGAGAGAGAGAGAGAGGGAGGAGAGAGAGAGAGCGAGGAGGGAGGAGAGAGAGAGAGCGAGGAGGGAGGAGAGAGAGAGAGCGAGGAGGGAGGAGAGAGAGAGAGAACGAGGAGGGAGGGAGAGAGGAGGAGGAGAGAGAGGGAGGGAGAGAGGGGGAGGAGAGAGAGAAAGAGAGAGGGGGAGGGGGAGGAGAGAGAGAGAGACAGAGAGAGAGATGAGGAGAGAGAGACAGAGAGAGAGGGGGAGGAGAGGGAGGGGGAGGAGAGAGAGAGAGAGGGGGGGAGGGGGAGGAGAGAGAGAAGGAGGGGGAGGAAAAAAGAGAGAAAAGAGGGAGAGAGAGAAAAAGAGAAAGAGAAAGAAGGAGGGGGAGGGGAGAGATATGAGATAATAGATATCTGGAACACGTTACAGGACACAGTCCAATCATAAGGACCTTAAGGAGGGGAAAAAGTCATTCGGCCCTTTTGGATGGATCAATTTCACCTAGTCTTCATTTCAATTTCTCCTCCCTAAAAAGCACTTCTAATAGCCTCTTAAATCCAATGCACGGAGAGCAATGCACAGAGGTTGCTCCTCTGAGGCAGAAGGGAAAAAAAAAACTAGGCAGCATAAAAGTGCCTTAACTCTCTCCTCTCCTCTCCTCCCCCACCACCACTGTCTCACTCTTATTTCACACTCTTGAACTTTATTGGCATCTCTAGTTCCCCAAATACCTCGTGTCTTTCAGACTTGCTGATATTCTGCAGGATGGGTTTTGCCCCTTCATTATGGTTCCACAAGTTACATAAAAAAAAATACTTTTACAAACTGGTCTGTGTTTCTACTGGACTCCGCCTGAATAAAATGGGGCTCCTAACAGGTGAAATAGCTTAGCTTGAGTCTATTTGTACATTCTGTGCATACAGCAGAGACATCTGCCATATTAACTTTCACTCTAGAGGATATGGCAATGAAACCTGAGCTCATCCCTTTCCCTGGTGGCACTATCCACACAGATAATCATATTAGGCACATGGCTCGCTCTATTCAATGCTGAGCTTAGCCATCAATCAAGCAACCTGCACCTTCACATCTACCAGAAGAAGCCTGCTCCGCAATTTACAGGGGAAAAGTAGCAATTAATCAAAGGTTTGGTCGGGGGGGAGAAAGCTGATCCGACAAAGTATCTTCTACATGCTAGGTACAAAAAGAAAGATTTTGCATTTATTTAGCGCCTTACAGGATGCTGCAAAGCACTTCATAGCCATAGGGTTACTTTAGAAGTGCAGTCACTGTCGCTGTGTAGGCAAAAAAACAATGGTTTATCAGGACGGTTTCTCCATGTTCAGCAATTTTCCGCTTGCAAACCACTAACGGCAGCATTGAGCTCATTGATCTTTTCTACTGTTTTAATAGTTCTGAGCTGGGCAACTTTCAGATGAAACGCCCTCAAAAGAAAGTACAGCATAGTCACCACCTGCTGTAACACTGGGAAGATAATAGCCCTTGATTATTGCCTGGGCTATTCATTATTTTTCTTTTGTCTTTTGTTGCACTAGCTGATCTCCTGTGGTGCTGCTCGTGGGCAGTCTAGGATCTAGAAATCATAGAAATTTACGGCATAGAAGGAGGCCATTCGACCCATCGTGTCTGTGCCAGTCAGAAAAGAGCCATCCAGTCTAATCCCACTTTCCAGCACTTGGTCCGTAGCCCTGTAGGTTACGGCACTTCAAGTGCACATCCAAGTACTTTTTAAATGCGATGACGGTTTCTGCCTCTACCACCCTTTCAGGCAGTGAGATCCAGACCCCCACAACCATCGATAAAAAAAATTCTCCTCAACTCCCCGCTAATCCTTCTACCAATTACTTTAAATCCACGCCCCCTGGTTATTGACTTCTCTTCTAAGGGAAATAGGTCCTCCCTATCCACTCTATCTAGGTCCCTCATAATTTTATACACCTCAATTAAATCACCCCTCAGCCTCCTCTTTTCCAAAGAAAACAACCCCAGCCTATCCAATCTTTCCTCGTAGCTAAAATTCTCCAGTCCTGGCAACATCCTCGTAAATCTCCTCTGTACCCTCTCGAGTGCAATCACATCTTTCCTGTAATGTGGTGACCAGACCTGTACTCAAGCTATGGCCTAACCAATGTTTTATACAGTTCTAGCGTAACCTCCCTGCTCTTATATTCTATGCCTCGGCTAATAAAGGAAAGTATCCCGTATGCCTTCTTAACCACCTTATCTACTGTCCTGTTACCTTCAGGGATCTGTGGGCATGCACTCCAAGGTCCCTCTACACTTCTCAGTATCCTCCCATTTGTTGTGTATTCCCTTGCCTTGTTTGCCCTCCTCAAATGCATTACCTCACTTCTCCGGATTGAATTCCATTTGCCACTTCTCTGCCCACCTGACCAGTCCATTGATATCTTCCTCCAGTCTACAGCTTTCCTCCTCACTACCAACCACACTGCCAATTTATGTATCATCTACAAACGTCTAAATCATGTCCTCTATATTTAAATCTAAATCATTGATTATATACTACAAAAAGCATGGATGAAGCACAGATAAGAGATTGTGCTGCTAGGAAAGAGCTGAGTTTCCTCCAGCCTTTCCCTAAAGGCCACTCTGTGTAGGGTCTAAGTAGGCACACCCTTAGATCAATTAGAAGCTAATTTCTGAGGGAATATTCTGTAGATGGGCAGTGTCTTATCAATATCAGGTTCCTGTCCAAGGTCAGGAAAGAAATGGAATTTCTGTTTGTTGCACTTTTGAAGTCTAGTGTCTGAAGGTGGTTTGTGAAATGTTACAGATGCGAGCTAGACACAAGTGCCCGGCTTCCCCCTGTCTCCTGCTGTAACTCCAACAGGAGATGGAACGCCGGCTTTTTTTTTGGGGGGGGGGGGTCCACCAATCTCCTGATGAAATTATGATGGGAGACCCGGAGAAGCTCTGCAGAATTTCAGGGCCAAGACTTTTATCTACAATTGTTGTTTTGGCCCAGTTGGTAACACTCTCACCTCTGGGTTCAAGCTCCACTCCAGGATTTGAGCACATAACTTAGGCTGACACTTCAATGCAGCACTGAGAAAGAGTTGAATTTTCGGAATTGCCATCCTTTGGATGAGACATTAAACAGAGGCACTGTTTGCCTGTTCAGGCAGACGTTAAAGATCCTAGTGTACAAAATTCAGTAGATCCTCTTGAAAGGGTGGAATTGCGATGGGGTGGGGCTTCACCCTGCTGTTGACCAATTCCTATTCCTAGGGACAAGGTCATTGGAATAGTCAAGGAGGTGCCTGCTTCTGTAGCAGCACCACAGTACTTTTGAAGTGTAATGTAGGAAACACGGCAGCCAATTTGCACACAGCAAGGTTCCACAAACAGCAATGAAATAAATGACCAGATCATCTGTTTTAGCGATATTGGTTGAGGGATAAATGTTGCGAGGACACCTATATGTACAATCTTCTTCTACATTGGGACTTTGTTATAATTGATGGAAAACAAGACCAAAGTGCTCTTTACCCCTTCTCAGTATGGTCCTTAGGAGCAGTGTGTCCAAGGTAAAGTTGGCATTGGCTAGAACTGGAACTCCCAGGTACTAATATGAATGAACAAATGGAGCAGATGCTTCTTGCATCTTCTAATCAGTATCTTCAAGATGAGCTGGAGCACACATCCAAGATAAAGTTCAAGATTTGGCTAACTACTCCCACAGCTTCCATTTCTTCACGATGGTCAATGAGGCACTAGGTCAAAAGCCTTATGAAAATTGATGAAAGCAGTGTAATTAGATTTTCCTTGCCTTATGTGAAATTCCATGATCTCGTATAAAGCCAAAACCTGCCCCGAAACAAATGCAGCCTGTTCCATTTTGATTACACTGCAGGCCTCCAGTGCATTTGATGCACATGCTGCGATGACCCGAAGGGCAAGGTTTCTTGGTAGTTTTTGGGTCTCACTGGGCTCCAGCTTATTGTGGGTACGTGTGCCTCAAACCTACTCCCCAGCCTCAGAATGGCAGTCCCGAGGTGAGTTAGTGGATCTTGGCACTGATCTCTAAAAACCACTACTTGTAATTTATCCAGTTGACAAGTAGCAGATGAGGTCAGATTCCTAGCTGAATACAATCTTCGTTCCTTACTATAAATGAGGGATTAGTCACAGCAGCTAACTAGTAAAAAGGCAAAGGCACGCCTTTTTAACACAAGTTAAACATTGATAAAGCAAAGGGTTCTTGATTCCCTAGGGGTAACAGGCTGTGTGCAGACTGCTAATGGGGCTGTAGGCAGGAGCCTTCCCATTGTGCAGGTAATGGTAGTTCAACACTAGAAGGCTGCAGTGGCATTTGAAAAGCAAAACGACAATATGTGTTTTTAATGAATTCTTAAAAATGCTAGTTGTTGTATTTCCTGTGCTGGCTGTGAGGATTGCTGGTTTATTCAGCAGTGTAAGGTTTTCATTTAGAGAATACTGTCGATTAGGAAATGTTTGATGGTCCCCCCCAACAGAGAGGGAGCAAAAATAAGAGGGTAACTAATCCGGAGACCATTAACGCACGTCCCCAACAGCCAGCTGATCAGTGGCACTGGCAGATGGATTAATAACAGGACCCCCGCCTGCCCTCTCTGGAGATCAGTGGATGGCATGTGGAGGCATGACAAAGCGGGCTGGGCGGGAGGAAATTCATTTGTTTAAGTGGGAGGAAACTTATATAAAGATAATTAAAAGTGCATATTGGAGTGCCAGTCCGTGCAGGTCATGGATTCACCCTAATGAATCTCCACATGCTTAGCCGTGTGAGCATGGTAAGATATCCAGGTACATCACCACAGGAATGGAGAGAAAAATTAGAGGAATAATCGCCCTGAGGCACTGTCAATTTTTAAAATTAAGATACTTAGGTGAAGTGCTAAGACCCGTAGTGAAGGACACTAATGAGGACGAAAAGTGTAGGAAAGAAGAAAAGATAAATCAAGAATTACCGATTAGGTGATACCAATCTTGACTTCTAAAAATTTGGAGATTATATGAGGGAGGGAAGACAAGAGGTCATGTCCCTTCCAGATGTTCGTTCAAAGTGCCTTCTAGAGGAAGAGGCGGGGCCCAGCAGAAGTTTGCCCACCCACCCTCACAGTCATTGATGGTCCCCCCAACAGAGAGGGAGCAAAAATAAGAGGGTAACTGATCCGGAGACCACTAATGCACGAGACCAAATGGTAGGAAGAATAATAACTTGAAAAGGGGGAAGACATCCCCATTAAAATAATTATTTGTTTCATTCCCATCAACCCCAACTTCTCACCTTCTCTCTGGAAAATGCCAACTCTTACTGGGGTACGGTTCCACGGGCACTGGCTTGCAGTTTGGTATCTTGGCCAAGTGGTAATTCTGTACGTGTTGTTAATTGTATCCATGTGATTTATATCAATTAGTGTTAATTGTATTCAGGTGGTGTGCATCAATTGGGAACACTCATGTATCCATTTATAAGAGAGCTGATGTGGGTGTAATGTGGAACTCTGTATAAAGACTTGGAAGTAACTGAAGACTAGGCTCTACTATTCTATCCTTCACCACCTGGCTATCCAATTTACAACACGAGTGAGCCTAGACAGTGATTGCCGGAACTAAGGGGGTTATCACAGATGTGCCTGATCCTGTTCTCATGTGACATTTGCACATGGGCACTTTCCAGCAGGAATCACTAGGCAGCAATCAGAAGCGGGAACTCTGGCCAACTTTTCCCTTCCTTATCCCGAGGCTGCTGAAGCCAACTGTAGCATCCCAGTTGCTGCATCAGCTGAGATCAACTTAACTCAGCAAACACTGGGAATTCAGTCTGGGACATTCTGGTCTGTATGGCACAGTACCACACTGGCAGCACACTTACCCAGTCAGGGAAGCTGCCATCTTCTATGGCGATTTAGAAGGTTAAATTTGCTGTGCTCCCCCTCCACAGTCTGTGGCAGTGTGTTGACAAATCATGCCTCTCTTTAGGCATCCTGGAAACAAACTAATTCTTCCCAGACCTGTTCAGGTTGCCTTTTATAAACATGTGTCAGCAGCTGACAGCTCCGACTGACAGTTCCCCCACCATGCGCACAGCAGCAGAGAAATGGAACTACTGACGGCAGGTGGTGAGATAACAGTCTGTTGAATAAATGCATAGCTTCTGCCTGGAGCTATTACCCATCCTGTGACCCTGCTTCCATCCCCGTAATATTGCAATCTGCTACCAGAGACTGTGCAGTGCCTGAATAAATTAGTACCAGATTTAGTGCTCATTGGATTAATCCTCAGGGAACAGCAACACCAAAAGAAATAGCAAAAGATGGAATAATAGATACTGGGAAGTGAAAGGCAAGGAACTAACTTTGAGTGGGGATCAGGTGCAGAGCTAAACCAACTTAGCCTGAGTGCCCTATGCTAGAGAGGAGAAGTTAACCGGGGTTCTTGCTATCCAGTGACCTCTAGTGGAGAGGACAGCATGTGGAACAGGTGAGGTCAGGATTGGGATTTGTCGAGGCTCACAATGAAGAACGGTCACTTGGCATGATACATTGGAAGGCTGCGGAGCCCATGTAACTGTACCACAGCAAGGGTCAGCGCCTTCAGGAGAGGGGAGGAGAAATTGAGAGGGAAAATGTACAAAACAAAAAAAAAAACAAAATTATTCCAACATCTCCGAGTTATTTTCCCTTTCTATAATTGTATACTTACTAGAGCCCCTTTGCCACAATAAACCTGGTAAAAATGCCAGCACAGAACTGCACTTAAGCTGCACTGTTATGGTTCATTATTACAATCAATAACAGCTCACAGTTGCACACCGTTCTATGAACGAGAAACACAAAGAACATGAAGTTTCAAAAAGGCTTTAACTCCATCCTACTGTGAAAGGCTGAACAGGGGGTACAGTACCACACTGCAGGCTTCAGCAGTTAAAAAGTCTACATACCCTCACTCCCCGATTCCAGGCAAAGTTCCATGATGTGATTAGACCTACTGATAGCCCTGCTTTCACATCTTCTTTCAACTTTGGAGGGAAACTTTGTGATCATCAGGGTGAGAGATGGGAAATTTAAGATTTTCCTTTTCAGCTACCTACTGCCTGAAGCACTCCCAAGAACAGAAACAGCATGGCTAGATACAAATTAAAGCTCCCTCCACTTTGGCACAAAAATGTGCCTCGGCCTCGGAAATGCACACATACTGCAGGAGTGTGATATGGAACAGTTATCTATTTCCCACGCCAACCGTCCTTTAACCTCTCTGAGTAAGTTTGTCGAGTTAGTAACAAATTAGTGGCGGTTTTGTGCTGTGAAATGGGGTGCGGGTCCACGGGCACAGACTGCCCTCGAGTATCTTGCCCAAATGACTGTTTTGTGTGAGCCTAAATAGTGAGTGTCACCCAGCTGTTTGACCATGGGGGACATCACTGAACTCAATCCTTGCTCATCCAACGTACACACAGGTGCACTTTGCAGCAAGGGTTGATTGAGAGCAATCAGGAGCAGGAACCCTGGTGGATTTTCCCCCTTCCTTCCCCAGGAGTGCTGAGGCCAATTATGAAGTCCCAGTGACTGCCCTGACCACATTGAATTACATCGAATGTACAGCACAGAAACAGGCCATTTGGCCTAATAGGTCTATGACGGTTTTTATGCTCCACACGAGCCTCCTCCCACCCTTCTTCATCTAACATCAACATATCCTTCTATTCCTTTCTCCCTCATGTGTTTATCCAGCTTCCCCTTAAATGCATCTACATTAGTCGCCTCAACTACTCCTTGTGATAGCGAGTTCCACATTCTAACCACTCTCTGGGTAAAGAAGTTTTTCCTGAATTCCTTATTGGATTTATTAGTGACTATCTTATATTTATGGCCCCTGGTTCTGGTCTCCCCTACAAGTGGAAACATCTCTATATCTACCCTATCATCGTCTTAAAGACCTCTATCAGGTCACCCCTCAGTCTTCTCTTTTCTGGAGAAAAGAGCCCCAGCCTGTTCAATCTTTCCTGATAGGTATAACCTCAGTTCTCGTATCATCCTAATAAATCTTTTTTGTACCTTCTCCAGTGCCTCTATATCCTTTTTCTAATATGGAGACCATATGTGGTCAAATCAAGGTTCTATACAAGTTTAACATAACTTCTCTGCTTTTCAATTCTATCCCTCTAGAAATGAACCCCATTGTTTTGTTTGCTTTTTTTATGGCCTTATTAACCTGTGTTGCTACTTTTAGTGATTTGTGTATCTGTACCCCCAGATCCCTTTGCTCCTCTATACCATTTAGACTCTTATTATCCAAGCATTATGTGGCCTCCTTATTCTTCTTATCAAAATGTATTACCTCACACTTACCTATATTGAAGTTCATTTGCCAATTACACGCCCACTCTGCAAGTCTTCCTCTATTTTGTCGCAGTACTCCTCGGTATTAACTATACCCCCCAATTTCGTCCCGTTCTTTATATAGCCATGTTTCAGTTATTCCTACCACATCTAGTTCCTCGCAATGGATTATTGCCTCTAGTTCCCCAGTTTTATTTTGGACGATGTGTACATTGCTGTACAGGCAGTTTAATACGTCTTTAATAGTAGTTCCTTTTACTTTATTTTTAAACTGTCCTTTTATACTTCTGTTTACTAACTGTATTTGTTCCTTGACCATTTACGTTATCTTTATTCCTTACCCTGGTCTGACCTAAACACTTATCTCCTGTTTTTTTATCTTTAGGCTTTTGATACTGCTACCAGATCCCATCTTGCTAGTTTAAAGCCTATCCTTTCCGCTAGGACTCTGGTCCCATCCCAGCAGAACAGTTCCTTCCTGTCCCAGAACTGGTGCCAGTGTCCCACGAAATGGAACCCCTCCTCCCCACACCATTGTTTCAGCCACACTTTCACCTTTCTGATCTGCCTATCCCTATGCCATGGTTCGGGTATTAATCCTGAGATTACCACCCGTGAGGTCCTGCTTTTTAATTCAGTTCCTAGCTTCTTATATTCCCTTAACAGGGCCTCCTCCTTATTCTTCCTTATGTCATTGCTGCCGGCATGGACCATAACAATTGGATCCTCCCCCTCCCTTTCCAAGTTCCTCTCCAGTTGCTCCGAGATGTCCTTTACCCTCGCACCATGTAGGCAACACACCCTCCTGGACTCTCGGTCGCGACTGCAGAGGATGCTATCTAACCCCCTGATTATAGAATCCTCTCTGACTGCAACCTTTCTATTCTGCTCCTCCCCGCCTTGGACTGCCTCATGCTCCATGGTGCCATGGTTAGTATTCTGGGCAGCCTCCCTGCAGCCTTCATCCTTATCCTCACAGGTAAGAGCAGCTAACTCAGCACAGGCCAGGAATAGACCAGGTGGCTGATACCATATCACACTGTGCCTTTATCCACTAGGCCATCGGAAAGCTTGGAATTATGCCGAAGATCTTACTTTGTACTGGACCTGGAGTGTGGTTTCTGATGCTTACTGCAGGCTAAGAGCAACTTCGGTTCAGCCTCACTGTAATACAGCAAAGCTGCTGAACCAAAATATCTCGTGTGCCTGACCTGAAGTAAAGATCTTACACGCCTCACTGACATTGACAGCTGCAGGCCTCCCAGATGTATCTGTAATATGCTTTATCCACCACTTTACAAAACTTGCATAAAATGAAAGTAACATTATTTATTCTTCCTTTCCATGACAGCTCTTGCTCTGAAAATCTGCAGGATGGCACATCTCAACGTAAATGGCGAGATGGCCCTGCCCCAACCTCCGCCTGTGTAAACTTGCAACAGCGTCATTGTGCCCTCCCTCCAGTGGAGGCACTGCATCGCATGGAGGGTTAAGAGTGAGGTCAGTGACAGTGGAGCGAAGGGAGGAAGCATACAGAGGTTGAGCGGGTAATTCAAAGGGGAAGAGGTAGGGGTGGTGGTGGTAGGAAGGGGAGGAAGGTGATGCGATGGGACCGAAGGGGCGGGAGAAGCACGAGTGATGGAGGGAGGGGTTGAGAAGGCAGTCACAGAGCAACATTTTCCTCATAACTCCCGAACTCAAAATTAGCCTTCGATTGTTGGCGGCTCCTTTTCCCAGCACATCAGCCAACAAGAAAAGGACAAAAAGGTATGCATAAGAGGACAGATAGAAGCAAAATGAGTTAGAGAGAGAAAAGCCGAAGAAAAGAGAAAGTGAGAGACAGAAACAGAAGAGGAGAGACAAAGAGAGAAACATCAACATAAAGACAACAGAGACAGGTGAAAGAGACCAGATTCTCTGACTTACTGGCGCTGATATTTACGGGGAAGGGGAGGGAGTGGGGACGCCAGTCAGCGGCCAGGAAAGCTGGAAATCCTGGGAAGGCGGAGGTCCTGCCGATAAAGGGGGCGGGGGGGGGGGGGTGCCGGAAAAGAGATCGCGGCAGAAGGTTTGTTTGAGGGTCCGGGGGAAGCACTCCTGCTCTTCCGGGCCCACAAGCTGTGTTGGAAAAAGCACTTATCTGCTGGAGCCGGCAGTTCTCGCCTCCCTTCAGCTGCCAGGTTTCCCGAGCTCTGGGAAACCAGGTTGGCTAGCGTTAAATTTAAATAGCTGACAAAAACTCACGAAAGGACACTCATCAACAAGTTAAAATCACTGACCGCCTCTCCAGAGCAAGTTACTCGGTCGCCCCCAAACCCGCCACGGTTAAACCGGAAGTAGGAGCCTTCGCGGCAGGTTGGGGCTCAGGTTTCACATTTTTAACAATTTAACCCCCACCCGACCCTCTCCAGCCTGTTCTGGGAGTTAAAATTCCCCTCACTGTGTCCAATGCCACAGGAGATCGAATAGTTATAAAATAAATTGTCACACGGTGGATTTGCAGTATTTTCTTAAGATGCAAGTACTTTTATTTGTTTATTCGCCAAAACCTTCCTTCTTTTTCACAGTTATTTATATGATTATTTATAAAAGATGATCAGCACCTTAAACAGTTGCTCATCCACCTGTTGAAGGTAAAAAAAAGTCGGTAGTTACATTTCTCGGGGAGTTCAGGCCATATTCCCTCCGAAAATTTTGAACATTACATTAAAGGTGGTGCATTATGATTAATTTTAAACTTCACAATAATTGTTTTTTTAAAAAAAAGAAAAACAAAGTAACATTTGTATTTTCAATGTGCTTGACTGACCGATTCCAGCTGCAATGTTTGCGGTCAGTATCAAAGTACCTCAAACAGCACCCTCCAGTCCCAGTACAAACATTAGTGTCCCTGAACCATACTAAATCAAAGCTCATCCCAAACAAAAGCACTGGCTCAAAATTCTTATTTGGGGGTTGAAATTAACCTCTCACGATGGGTGGGAGAGGGTCAGGGGGAGGATTAAAAATTGTAAAATGCCACCCCAATACGCCGTATACACACCCATTGCTGTTTTTACGGCAGAGGGTTGAGTGCTGTGTCTGTGAACCGCTCTCGAGAGGCGGACACTTTATTATAATATTTAAATCAAGCTCCCGCAGTGCAGTTGGGAGCCTGATTTAAATTTAACGCTAGCCGGCCGGATTTCCCAGAGCTCAGGAAACCAAGGAGCGAAATGGAGACAGGAGCAGCCGGATCAACCAAGTAAATGCTTTTCAGAGCACTCCTTGTGGGCCAGGAAGAGCAGGTGTGCTCCGTACAGCTCCCCAAGCAAACCTTCTGCTGATCATGGCCTCTCCTCACCACCCCACGATCGGCTGACCCCACCCTCAGCAACCCCTGATCTTTCCCTCCCTCCCCATTGCTGTGCTCCCCCACCCCGATCTTTCCCTCCCTCCCCATTGCTGTGCTCCCCGCCCCCCCGATCTTTCCTTCCCTCCCCATTGCTGTGCTCCCCGCCCCCCCCCACCAATCCCCGATATTTCCCTCCCTCCCCATTGCCGTGCTCCCCCCGATCTTTCCCTCCCTCCCCATTGCTGTGCCCCCCCCCGATCTTTCCCTCCCTCCCCATTGCCGTGCTCCCCCCCCGATCTTTCCTCCCCTCCCCATTGCCGTGCTCCCACCCCGATCTTTCCTCCCCTCCCCATTGCTGTGCTCCCCCCCGATCTTTCCTTCCCTCCCCATTGCTGTGCTCCCCCCCCCGATCTTTCCCTCCCTCCCCATTGCTGTGCTCCCCCCCCCCGATCTTTCCCTCCCTCCCCATTGCTGTGCTCCCCCCCCCGATCTTTCCCTCCCTCCCCATTGCTGTGCTCCCCCCCCCCGATCTTTCCCTCCCTCCCCATTGCTGTGCTCCCCACCCTGATCTTTCCTTCCCTCCCCATTGCTGTGCTCTGACACCCACCGCCCCCCACCAACCCCCGATCTTTCCCTCCCTCCCCATTGCTGTGCCCCCCTGATCTTTCTCTCCCTCCCCATTGCTGTGCTCCCCCCCCCGATCTTTCCCTCCCTCCCCATTGCTGTGCTCCCCCATTGATCTTTCCCTCCCTCCCCATTGCTGTGCTCCCCCCCGATCTTTCCCTCCCTCCCCATTGCTGTGCTCCCTCCCCCGATCTTTCCCTCCCTCCCCATTGCTGTGCTCCCCCACTGATCTTTCCCTCCCTCCCCATTGCTGTGCTCCCCCCCCCGATCTTTCCTTCCCTCCCCATTGCTGTGCTCTGACACCCACCGCCCCCCCACCAACCCCCGATCTTTCCCTCCCTCCCCATTGCTGTGCTCCCCCCCGATCTTTCCCTCCCTCCCCATTGCTGTGCTCCCCCCCCCGATCTTTCCCTCCCTCCCCATTGCTGTGCTCTGACACCCACCGCCCCCCCACCAACCCCCGATCTTTCCCTCCCTCCCCATTGCTGTGCTCCCCCCCCCCCGATCTTTCCCTCCCTCCCCATTGCTGTGCTCCCCCCCACCCCGATCTTTCCCTCCCTCCCCATTGCTGTGCTCTGACACCCACCGCCCCCCCACCACCAACCCCCGATCTTTGCCGATTGCCAGGGACCGACCCCAAGTGTCCCTGGCTGCGGCCTCCAATCTGGTCGGCTGCTGAACGGGAAACGGAGTAAAAAAATGATAATGAGGTCCTGCTGTTAAATTCGGCAGGACCTCCGCATTCCCGGGTACCCCCCTCCCCGTAAACATCGGGGCCTTAGTGTCTTAAACTGTGTAAAATTTTAAAAAGCCCTGATTTTGCTCATTGTAACTTAAGCTGCAAGTCTATACAACATTCCTTCACTTGTATGGAGGGAAAAGAAACAAGTATATAAAAGTCTGAACGGAAAATCCAATGTTGAAGGTAAAAAAAAGTCGGTAGTTACATTTCTCGGGGAGTTCAGGCCATATTCCCTCCGAAAATTTTGAACATTACATTAAAGGTGGTGCATTATGATTAATTTTAAACTTCACAATAATTGTTTTTTTAAAAAAAAGAAAAACAAAGTAACATTTGTATTTTCAAAAGACCAGCATGTACCCAAAAGTTATTCTCCCAGATCAACACCCCCGCCACCTCAGTTCACAAAAGCACTCTACCCCCTCAGGGCCCTGATCACAGATACACTGCACTCCACCCAACTCCCTACCCTTTCACAGTGACACTCTCTTCCCCCTATTCAACATGGCACTCCTCTCCCCCTCCAACCCAATTCCACTCCCCCAGTTCAAGCTGGCACTCTTCCCTCCCCCAGAGCTCTCTTGCCCCCCCAGTTCATGCTGGCATGCTTTCCTCCCCATCAGTTAATGCTGCGACTCTCCCTACCCACACTCACTCAGATAATGTTGACACTCTCCTTCCTCACCCATCCCAAACCACTCCCAGCTTCTGCCCACTCCCTTACCCCTTCATCATCATCCATCTCCTCCTTCCCTCTGTTGTCATCCATCTTCCTCCTTTTCATTGCCACCCACTTCCCCATCCCTCTTCCCTTATTGCCATCCATACCCCCATTCATCGCCATCTATTCCCCTCTTTCATTGGCATCCATTCCTCCTGCCCACTTAGACCAGTTCCTAACTGAGTTCAGTTGCTAATACATCAGATCAGGTCCCTCTTTCCTCCCAGTGCCACTCCCAGTACTAATGGCTGAGATTGTATGGTAGATAAGAACTCTTGTTTTTGTGAGATCCCCTGTCTATTAAGAACCACAATCCACACCATCGGTGCTGGGAGCAGCACTGAGGAAAAAGAGACCCAGTCCAAAAGCAGCCAGACTCAGAGGAGAGGGACTTGAGGAGAGGGGCCCAGTCTGCACAAACTTTCTTCCTTTTCCCCAACTTCTACTTTTTTTCAATGTTGGTACTATCCTGCACGATGGGCTTCTTAATTAAACTTTCTTAACTAAAAAGTCTTTTTCCAGAGGAGTTCCACCTATTTCCCATTAAAAGGAGGGCACGGCGATGGTCTATTTGCAGGTATCGGGTCGCTTTCCCCATTCACCTTGTTCTGAATTTCTATAAACACCACTATCTACACAGAGTATATTCTGGCTTTCTCTTTTAACTACTTCCCAAATAACTCTTCTTTTAGTTATTCCCACCACATCCATTCTGGGGAACAAAGCCAAACTCAGTACACTTATTAATTAAGACCACTTCAATTCAAAGGCACTTGATTGCCTATTAATTACAAGTTTGAAGTGCTTTATATTCAATCAGATGTTTACTAAAACAACTGAACACTCAACATTCTTTCAAGCACCACATAATTGGATGGGCTGTTTAACATGTTAAAAATGGTAACTAAGATTAGCAGAAAAAGTTGTTCTGCATTTTAAACAAGGAATAACGTATTAAATGCATGTTAACTTTTTGGCTACGATTAACAAAGGCAACAATTTTATCCCCTTGGTGATAAGTCTCTTTGGAGTAACAAACCCCTGGCACCATAGGATGGAAGATTTGCACTCAATGTCCCATTCTCTGTGCTACTGATCTCTGCCGAGATGCTGTGGGGAGTTATTTAATGGGCTAGAATTTGCTGTCAAAATAACGGCAAAGCTAATGGCGCCCGCTGTTATTTATGGGTAAATGGTACAACAACTTCAGGCCAGGAGCAGTTGCATCATTAAATGTGAATATACAAAAGTTGCAGTCCGAGTTACGCCGCTCCGCCATCAGCTTTGTGAAAACAGCATCCGTAGCCTTTTTTAAGGAACTTACTGTATTTGCCCGTTAATTGCCTATTAAACTTTGCCACAGAAAGTGAAGTCTTGTCATTACAAGCGTAAGTACCCTTTTAACGACATGATAAGTGTTAATGACTGCCAATCAACCTCTCTGGTACTGAAAATTAACATTACAAGTGTGGAGTCTCATTCCTTCAGGCTTTGAATCTTGCAGGAAGATTTAAAAATGTCAAATTTTAAATAAATGTTTTTTCTTACTTTTCCTTTTTGTCTCCTTTTTCTCTTGCTCTTAATCCAATCTCTCTTTTCTTCAGTTTATTTCTCTTTCTGTACCTGATTTGACATTGAATTCACCCTCCTTCTCAGTCCTTCCACTGTTTATTTCCCAATCCTTAAATCTCACGGGTTAAGGAGATACCCTGTTGCTTGCCCTGTTCACTCAGGTCCCAGATGCCCCGTTACCCTCTCTGTGCTTTTATCAGCTCACACTTGCAGCAACTTTGTGGGCAAAAATTGTGAGCTGAAGGGTGCAGGGGTAAGGCTAACATCGTTAAAAAAAGACGAGTCTACCCTTACAGATGGGAAGGAAAGTTAGAGGGACAGATACCCACATCTGCTGTTTTGTGCCTTTTAGTGACCAGTTTCAGAGCAGTTTATCCCCTCCCCCCATACCACTGGAGAGTAAAATTGGGTGGAGTGTAAATCGGGCGTCCAACCCAAATCGGCCCGTTTCCTGTCCGGCGGGTTAGGTTAAAACTTCCCCCTAGGTATCAAGGTCCGCACATCACGAATTAGGATTGAGTGAGATACTGGAGAGCTGCTGCTGCCTGTACAACCATACCCCAACAGAGTCAGTACTTTTTACCATTCCTTGGCATTTATCCCTAATCTTTCAGTTGTCCTTAAACAAAACTGAAGCTTCTTCTATTAATTTTTCACATAATTTTACAGAAATATTGAACTAGACAGTTCTGATTTGGACATAATGTCGCCATTAATCTGTGCAGTCGCTGTCAGTATTGTTTAACCATATAGCACTATGAAAGTATAGTATCTCTGACTGACCAGAATTCTGTATTCAGTTACCAATAACCTACACAAAGAACAGGATCATATAATACAAAGGATCAGTTAATACATGGAAGAATTTTCATCCAATATGTCCCAGCTGGGTTGACATGGCTATTATCTCAATTCCTGGAACAATATACCTTCTCTGTGCTACACTCTACTCAATATATACAGCACCATGTAAGTCTCTATTCAATATATATATATACTGCCAATACTTGTCTCTATTCAATAGTGTCACAGAGTCCTACCATCTCGAAACCTTCTTCATACGACAAATGATAGTTCTTGACCAATTCGTACTTCATATCATGTTTCTTTTAATTCACGCCACACAAAGTTACGCTACAGTACCTTTGGCAGCTGTAAGGAAATATAGGGCGCTAAATTGGGCCGTGTGGCACTACATGTTTCCAGCGTGACGTGCGCCGGACACTATCTTGGTACAGGAGTTAGCGCAGGCGCAGATAACGAATGCTGGAATCAAATAATTTAGGGAGAAAATGGCTTCAATCAGTGTGCAGCGCTGATTTAAAGTGATAGACACCATTTTGGGACTTAACGCTCAACTGAACGCACAGTCTTAACCCCAGCCATCTGAACGTGTCTTAGAGTGCCTGGAGGACCCCCCACCAGCGCTATTTAAAGGGACCATGCAGGATTTACAGGTTAGTGGCTGGATTATTGCTTCTGGCTGCCGAGGCATTTGTAACTGTTTTTGAAAGTCTCCTGGACTTGAATACTAGGACGTGGGGACATAGCCTAACATTTAGAGCCAGGACATGAAGGAGTGAAGTCAGAAAATGCTTCTACGTGCAAAGGGTGGGAGACGTTTGGAACGCTCTTCTGCAGATGGTAGTTGATGCTAGCTCACTTATGAATGTTAAATCTGAGATTGATAGATTTCTGTGAACCAAGGGTATTAAGGGATATGGGGCGCAGGCGGGTATATGGAGTTAGGTCACAGGTCCACCATGATCTCATTGAATGGCAGAACAGACTCAAGGGGCTTAATTCCACTGCCACATGCTGCCTCCTGATATGTGCCACCTTCTCCTGCAAGAAAGCGGGACACGTGTCTGGGTGATGCGCCTGTCATGGTTGAATAGCTGCCAGCGTGTGTGGCCTGTGAGTTGTGGGTGGGCAGCTTGAAACAGTGGTAATGTGTAAGGGTGAGAGGAAGCATCTGATTGGAAGAGTTGAGTACTGATGGAGAGAGTTTGTTGGTATGTGGGGGATGGGGGTGCAGAGCGTGGTGCGGTTGGTAGGAGACGCCATTTGACAGTTGACCTCACTCACCTTGACCACTCGTTTCAAAGCATTGAACTTCTTCCTGTACTTCACCCATGTTCATGATGCTGTGCACCTGGCATTGACTTCATCTCCCGCTGCCTCCCACTGCCTTTTGGATATATGTCTGGAGGGCCTTTTATTGTTCTCCCCCCACCCCGCGGATATAGGATGTCCCTCCTTCTGTCCACCTCTTGCACCCAAGGTCTCTAGTGCACCAGCAGAGAACCTTGGTGCATGCACTCTCGCAGGCCTGGTACCAACTCAGATCGGCAGGTTGGTGAGGTCTGGCGTGCAGATTGGAGGATGTGGGATTTAGCAGTGCGCAACCTTTATTCAATGTTTTAACACAGCTCATCAGTGTGTAAACGTAGGGATGGGACCTGCATCTGTATTTTACATGTGCGATATCTGATCTCTGTTCAGACTCCCTGCAGACAGTAGACTGTTATTTTCAGCAAATAACAGGTACCAGCTACCTTTAAGAGATTTCTACGAAACATCCCCCCTTTAAGAGATTGTGCTCCCTCTGGTGATGGAAAGTGCAAATTGCATTGATTCTATATGCAAGGACTGGAATGGAACGCTGATTGCAGGTGAGTCCTTGGGTGGGCTGAAACTTGCATCCTGCCTGCGCAGGGGCCATTGGGCGCGGGGTAATAGCGCATCACGCTACCTGCGCCCAAAAACGGCCCCTATCCAATTTTTTTCCGCCATATTTTCCACACAAATTAACGGTGTTATGGGTAAGAAACTACAGGAACCAGCCAGGTGGGGAGATATGGGAGTTACATCCAAAGATATCACAAGCACTTCTGTCTCTACTGTAAAAACCACAAAGCCTGGACATAATTTGTTTCTGAAAGTGGAAATTGAAAAGAAAAATTGACATGAGTTGCTGTTCAAGCACTCGAGAAGGGAAAATTTACCTGTAGTTTAAGGGGATAATCAAATTATATTTTAAAATAAAAGAAAGTCCAGTCTAAATGGTTTCTATCAAATGCTGTGTAACAAGGAAGAATTTCTTGGTGGGGCGGGGTGGGGAGTGAAATTATAGATTGGGAAGTCCTGTCAGTGCAACAATACTGCTCTCGAATTGGGATAATGCAAAGCGGTTCAAGGAGAATTTAAGTAAAATAAGCTAAAAGAAATGTATTGGGAAATTGGACCCGACTGTAAATATTGTATTCAACAGTAAAGTTCCTCCAGGGCTCATGAGTGGTAATATAATGGGATCAGTAAAAGTATCGAAACAGAGAAATTACACCAGCAAATGGGAATTTCTCTAAAGTCATTGACCGGAACATGATTTACCCAAAGATATCAATCTGTTATAAAGATACAATCTAGTGAAAGTCAGGAAAGTGTGGTTGAGAACAGTAAATTGATAGCTTTCTCATGGAGATGTTATGTCTTTGCCTATACTGAACAATGAGAAAACTGCATTTGATATCCTGGCCACTCTACCTGAGACATCGGGTGCCACGAGCTAGTGAATATAGAAATAGGAGGATAGAGCAGATGAATGCGTGGCTGGAGGGTTGGTGCAGGAAGGAGGGCTTTAGATTCCTGGGGCATTGGGACCAGTTCTGGGGGAGGTGGGACCTGTACAGGCCGGATGGGTTGCACCTCAACGGAGGAGACTTAACTCTAACCAAATAGATTCTGTCCTTGACCCCTCCAGGACATCCTCTCTCTCCAGACGGCTTGCACCTCAATGGAGCTGGGAGCAATGTCCTCGCGGGGAAGTTCGCTCGTGCTGTGGGGGGGAGGGTGGGGTTTAAATTTGGCAGGGGGATGGGCACCAGGATGTAGCATTGGAAATGAGAAACAAGGGGCACAAAGGATCGGAGGAGGAAGATAGCACTAGAGCAAGAAATAGTACAGTATTAGGTGGGATCAGACTAAGAGAGAGTGCAAGAAAATCTAAGACTGGGTTGCAGTGCATGTGTGTGAATGCTCAAAGCGTGGTAAACAAGGTTGGTGAGCTGCAGGCGCAAATAGCCACATGGGAATACGATGTCGTGGCGATAACGGAGACCTGGCTCAAAAAAGGGCAGGATTGGATACCAAATATTCCTGGACTCAAGGTGTTCAGGAAAGATAGGGAAGGAAAGAAAGGAGGAGGGGTGGCAGTATTGATTAAGGAGAATATTGCAATACTGGAGAGAGAGGATGTCCTGGAGGGGTCAAGGACAGAATCTGTTTGGTTAGAGTTAAGAAATAAAAGAGGTGCCATTACACTACTGGGTGTATTCTATAGGCCACCAACTAGTGGGAGGGATATGGAGGAGCAAATTTGCAGGGAATTTAAAAAGAGGTGCTAAAGCTATAGAGTAGTGATAACTGGAGACTTCAACTATCCTAATATAGACTGGGATAACAATAATAATATAAGGGGCAAAGAGGGGGGGAATTTTTGAAATGTGTTCAGGATAACTTCCTTGACCAGTACATTTCTGGCCCAATGAGGAAGGAGACATGGCTGGACTTGGTTCTATGGAATGAGGCAGGCCAAGTGGAACAAGTGTCAGTGGGGGAGCATTTAGGGAGCAGTGATCATAGAATCATAAGGTTTAGAATAGCTATGGAAAAGGACACGGACCACTCTAAAATAAAAATACTCAATTGGAGGAGGGCCAATTTCAATGGGATGAGAACAGATCTGGCCCGGGTAAATTGGAATCAAAGATTGGCAGGCAAATCTGTAATTGAACAGTGGGCGGCCTTTAAAGAGAAGATGGATTGGGTGCAGTCTGGGCACATTCCCACGAGGCAGAAAGGTAGGGCAACTAAAGCTAGAACTCCCTGAATGACAAAAGAGATAGTGAGTAAGATGAAACGGAGAAAAGGGCGTATGACAGATGTCAGGTTGATAGCACAAGTGAGAACCAGGCAGAATATAGAAAGTTCAGAGGGGCAAAGAGAGAATATGAGAATAGACTGGCAGCCAACATAAAAGGGAATCCAAAAGTCTTCTACAGGCATGTAAACAGTAAACAGGTAGTAAGAGGAGGGGTGGGGCCGATTAGGGACCATAAAGGAGACCTACTCATGGAGGCAAAGGGGATGGCCGCAGTACTAAATGAGTACTTTGCATCTGTCTTTACCAAGGAAGAAGATGCTGCCAGAGTCTCAGTAAAGGAAGATATAGTTGAGATACTGGATGGGCTAAAAATTGATAAAGAGGAGGTACTAGAAAGGCTAGCTGTACTTAAAGTGGATAAGTTACCCGGTCTGGATGGGATGCATCCTTGGTTGCTGAGGGAAGAAGGGTGGAAATTGCGGACATACTGGCCATAATCTTCCAAACATCCGTAGATACGAGGGTGGTGCCAGAGCTTTGGAGAATTGCAAATGTTACACCCTTGTTGAGAAAAAGTGTGTAAGGATAAACCCAGCAGCTACAGGCCAGTCAGTTTAACCTCAGTGGTGGGGAAACTTGTAGAAACGATAATCTGGGACAGAATTAACAGTCACTTGGACGAGTGTGGATTGATTAGGGAAAGCTAGCATGGATTTGTTAACTTGCAAATCATGTTTAACTAATTTGATAGAGTTTTTTGATGAGGGAACAGAGAGGGTAGATGAGGGCAATGCAGTTGATGTGGTGTATATGGACTTTCAAAAGGCGTTTGATAAAGTGCCGCATAATAGGCTTATCATCAAGATTGCGGCCCATGGAATAAAGGGGGCAGTAGCAACATAGATACAGAATTGGCTAAGTGACAGGAAACAGAGAGTAGTGGTGAACGGTTGTTTTTCGGACTGGAGGGAGGTGTACAGTGGTGTTCCCCAGGGGTCGGTGCTGGGACCACTGCTTTTCTTGATATATATTAATGACTTGGACTTGGGTGTACAGGGCACAATTTCAAAATTTGCAGATGACACAAAACTTGGAAGAGTAGTAAACAGTGAGGAGGATAGTGATATACTTCAAGAGGATATAGACAGGCTGGGGGCATGGACGGATATGTGGCAGATGAAATTTAACGCAGAAAAATATGAAGTGATACATTTCGGTAGGAAGAACGAGGAGAGGCAATATAAACTAGAGGGCACAACTCTAAAAGGGGTACAGGAAGAGAGGGATCTGGGGTATATGTGCACAAATCGTTGAAGGTGGCAGGGCAGGTTGAGAAAGCGGTTAAACAACATACTGGATCCTGGGCTTTATAAATAGAGGAATAGAGTACAAAAGTATGGAAGTCTTGATGAAACTTTATATAACACTGGTTCGGCCACAACTGAAGTATTGTGTCTAGTTCTGGGCACCGCACTTTAGGAAAGATGTGAAGGCCTTAGAGAGGGTGCAGAAGAGATTTACTGGAATGATTCCAGGGATAAGGGGCTTTAGTTATGTGGATAGACTGGATAAGCTGGAGTTGTTTTCCTTGGAACAGAGACGGTTGTGAGGAGATTTGATAGAAGTATTTAAAATCATGAAACGTCTAGACAGAGTAGATGAGAGAAACTGTTCCCATTGGCAGAAGGGTCAAGAACCAGAGGACATCAATTCTTCTTCTTTGGCAGTCCCTCAGGGTCGAGGATGACTTGCTTCCACTGCAGGAGGGTGGGTTCTAAGGTGATTGGATTCTAAGGTGATTGGCAATAGAACCAAAGGTGACATGAGGAAAAACGTTTTTACACAGGTTAGGATCTGGAATGCACTGCCCGAAGGGGTTGTGGAGGCAGATTCAATCATGGCCTTCGAAAGGGAACTGGATAAATATTGAAAGTAAAAAATTTGCAGGGCTACGGGGATAGGGCGGGGGAGTGGGACTAGCTGGATTGCTCTTGCATTGAGCCAGCGCGGACTCGATGGACCGAATGATTCTAGAATGGGCTTACACTCTCTGGAGTTTAGAAGAATGACAGGTGATCTCATTGAAACATACAAGATTCTAAAGAGGGCTTGACAGGGTAGATGCTGAGAGGATGTTTCCCCTGGCTGGAGAGTATAGAACTAGGGGGCATAGTCTCAGGATGAGGGGTTGGATATTTAGGACTGAGATGAGGAGGAATTTCTTCACTCAGAGGGTTGTGAATATTTGGAATTCTCTACCCCGGAGAGCGGTGGATGCTCAATGATTGAGTATATTCAAGACTGAGATCGATAGATTTTTGGACTTCAAGCCAATGAAGGGATATGGGGATCAGGCAGGAAAGTGGAGTTAAGGTCGAAGATCAGCCATGATCTTACTGAATGGCGCAGCAGTCTCGAGGGGCCCTATGGCCCACTCCTGCTCCTATTTCTTACATACTTATGTTAGTTTGACTTATAGGGAGAGGTTGGATAGACTGAGACTTTTTCCCCTGGAGAGTAGGAGGTTTAGGGGTGATCTTATAGAAGTCTATAAAATAATGAGGGGCATAGATAAGGTCGATAGTCAAAATCTTTTCCCAAAGGTAGGGGAGTCTATAACGAGGGGGCATAGATTTAAGGTGAGAGGGGAGAGATACAAAAGGGTCCAGAGGGTCAATTTTTTCGCTCAAAGGGTGGTGAGTGTCTGGAACGAGCTGCCAGAGGCAGTAGTAGAGGCGGGTACAATTTTGTCTTTTAAAAAGCATTTGGACAGTTACATGGGTAAGATGGGTATAGAGGGATATGGGCCAAGTGCAGGCAATTGGGACTAGCTTAGTGGTATAAACTGGGCGACATGGACATGTTGGGCCGAAGGGCCTGTTTCCATGTTGTAAACTTCTATGATTCTATGATTCTAATACTTGACTCTATTCCATATATATAGTGTTAATACTTGTCTCTACTCAATATATAGTGTTAATACTTGACTCTATTCCATATATATAGTGTTAATACTTGTCTCTACTCAATATATAGTGTTAATGCTTGTCACTATTTCATATACACAGTGCCAATAACTTGTCTCTTTTCAATATACACCGTGCCAATACTGACTCTATTCAATAGTGTCACAGAGTCCTACCGTCTCGTAACCTTCTTCGTATGACAAACATTGGTCCTTGATAAATTCATACTTCATACCACATTTCTTTTAATTCACTCCACACAAAGCCACCTACAGTACCTTTAGCAACGTCTCGTACACTTTCCCAATACACCATACCTTTTGTGGTGCCTAGTACGCTTTCCCAGTCCTAGGCTCTTTCACCTGTCTGCAGCTGCCTTGCAACTGCCTTTCAGCTCATCAGATTCTTCATAGGTCTCAGAGCCCAGGCCAGCCCAAGCTGCTTTCCAGCTTCCTCTTTGGGATGCGTTCAGGGTGCTCTGTCCCAGCAGCAACTCTGTTTCTTTTGTGCCTCACCCTTTAAACTCTCACCAGACACAAAAAGGTCTCCACCCACTCTAGCTTTAATTACTTCTTAAAGGTGAGGTTTCTTAAAAGGCCACACCATTACTTGGGCATCAGGGCCCTCAGTTATCTGCTACAATATATACAGCGCCAATAGTTGTCTCTATTCAATATGTGTAGTGTTAATACTTGTCTCTATTCAGTATATACAGTTTTAATATTTGTCCCATTTCGATATATAGTGACAATACTTGTCATCATTTCATACAGACAAAGCCAATACTTTCCTACGTTCAATATATTTACTGTTAATACTTGTCTTTATTCAATATAAAAACTGCCAATATTTGTCTCAATTCATTACATATAATGCCAATACTTCAAGTGTCAATAGTTCACTCAATTCAATATGTATAGTGTTAATACTTGACTCTATTCAACATATACAGTTTCAATACTAGTCTCTATTCAACATATACAGTGCCAATACTTGTCTTTACTCATTATATATGGTGCCAATACTTGTCTCCATTCATTATATACCATGCCAATACTTGTCTCTAGTCAATATATATAGTGTTAATACTTGTCTCTATTCAATATTTATAGAGTTAATACTTGACTCTATACTATATATAGTTTAAATACTTGTTTCTATTCAATATGTATAGTGCCAATACTTGTCTCTGTTCAATAGACACAGTGCCAATACTTGTCTCCATTTAATAGACACAGTGCCAATACTTGTCTCCATTTAATAGACACAGTGCCAATACTAGTCTCCATTTAATATATACAGTGCCAATACTTGTCTCTATTCAATATATAAAGTGCAAATATGTGTCTCTAATAAATATATAGTGTTAATACTTGTCTCTATTCAATATACACAGTTTTAATACTTGTCTCTGTTCAATATATAGGGAACCAATACTTGTCTCCAATCTATATATATAGTGTTAATACTTGCGTCTATTCAATATACACAGTTTTAATACTTGTCTCTGTTCAATATATAGGGAACCAATACTTGTCTCCAATCTATATATATAGTGTTAATACTTGCGTCTATTCAATATGTATACTTTTAATACTTGTCTCTATTTAATATATACATTGCCAAAACGTGTCACTATTCAATATATATAGTGTGAATACTTCTTCTACTCAATATACACAGTTTTAATACTTGTCTCTATTCAATATATACAGTGCCAATATGTGCCTCCAATCAATATGTATAGTGTTAATATTTTTTTAAAAATTCGTTCATGGGCTGTGGGCGTCACTGGCAAGGCCAGCATTTATTGCCCATCCCTAATTGCCCTTGAGAAGGTGGTGGTGAGCCGCCTTCTTGAACCGCTGCAGTCCGTGTGGTGAAGGTTCTCCCACGGTGCTGTTAGGTAGGGAGTTCCAGGATTTTGACCTAGCAACGATGAAGGAATGGCGATATATTTCCAAGTCGGGATGGTCTGTGACTTGGAGGGGAATGTGCAGTTGGTGTTGTTCCCATGTGCCTGCTGCCCTTGTCCTTCTAGGTGGTAGAGGTCGCGGGTTTGGGAGGTGCTGTCGAAGAGGCCTTGGCGAGTTGCTGCATTGCATCCTGTGGATGGTACACACTGCAGCCACGGTGTGCCGGTGGTGAAGGGAGTGAATGTTTAGGGTGGTGGATGGGGTGCCAATCAAGCGGGCTGCTTTGTTGTGGATGGTGTCGAGTTACTTGAGTGTTGTTGGAGTTGCACTCATCCAGGCAAGTGGAGAGTATTCCATCACACTCCATACCGTTCACCTGAGGAAGGAGGAAGCCTCTGAAAGCTTGTGGAATTAAAAATAAATTTGTTGGACTATAACTTGGTGTTATAAAATTGTTTACTCCTGACTTGTGCCTTGTAGATGTGGAAAGGCTTTGGGGAGTCAGGAGGTGAGTCACTTGCCACAGAATACCCAGCCTCTGACCTGCTCTTGTAGCCACAGTATTTATATGGCTGGTCCAGTTACTGTTCAATAGACACAGTGCCAATACTTGTCTCTATTCTATATACACAGTGCCAATACTTGTATCTATTTAATATATACAATGCCAATACTTGTCGCTATTCAATATATTTCGTGCCAATATGTGTCTCCAGTCAATATATATAGTGTTAATACTTGACTCTATTCAATATATACATTGCCAAAACTTGTCACTATTCAATATATGCAGTGTTAATATTTGACTCAATTCAATATATACAGATTTAATACTTGTCTCTATTCAATATATACAGTGCCAATATGTGTCTCCATCTAATATATACAATTCCAATACTTGTCCCTATTCTATATATATAATGCCAATACGTGTCTCCAATCAATATGTATAGTGTTAATACTTGTCTCTTTTCAATATATATAGTGTTAATACTTGTCTCTTTTCAATATATATAGTATTAATACTTGTCTCTTTTCAATATATATAGTGTTAATACTTGACTCTACTCAACATATATACTTTTAATACTTGTCTCTATTCAATATATACATCACCAAAACTTGAGACTATTCAATATTGGTAGTATTTATATTTGACTCAAATCAATATAAATAGTTTTAATACTTGTCTCTATTCAATATATACAGTGCCAGTGCTTGACGCTATTCAATATGTACAGTACCAATATGTGTCTCCAATCAATATATATAGTGTTAGAATTTGTCACTATTCAATAGACACAGTGGTAATACTTGTCTCCATTTAATATATTCAATGCCAAAACTTGTCACCATTTTTAATATATACAGCGCCAATACTTGTCTCTATTCAAGATGTATAGTGTTAGTAATTGACTCTATTCAAAATAAACAGTGCCAATATTTGTCTTGGTTCAATATATATAATGCCAATACTTGTACCTATTCAATATATACAGTGCCAATACTTGTCTCTGTTCAATATACACAGCACCAATACTTGTCTTCAATTATTGTATACAGGGCCAATACTTGTCTCCATTCAATATATAGTTCCAATATGTGTCTCCAATCAATATATATATATAGAGCTAATACTTGTCTCTATTCAACATATATACTGTTAATACTTGACTCTATTCAATATACGCAGAGCCAATATTTGTCTCCATTTAATATATACAGTGCCAATACTTGTCTGTACTCAATATATATTGTGCCAATATGTGTCTCCAATCAATATATATAGTGTTAATACATGTCTCTATTCAATATATATAGTGTTAATACTGGACTCTATTCAATATATATACTTTTAATGCTTGTCTCTATTCAATATATACGTTGCCAAAAGTTGTCACTATTCACTATATGTAGTGTTAATATTTGACTCAATTCAATACATATAGGTTTAATACTTACCTGTATTCAATATATACAGTGCCAGTGCTTGTCTCTATTCAACATTTACTGTGCCAATTCATGTCTCTAATCAATACATATAGTGCCAATACTTGATCCCTGCGGTACCCCACTAGTCACTGCCTGCCACCCCAAAAAGATCCATTTATTCCTACTCTCTGTTTCCTGTCTGTTAACCAATTTTCAATCCATGCCAGTATATTACCCCCAATCCCATGTGCTTTAATTTTGCACACTAACCTCTTATGTGGGACTTTATCAAAGGCCTTCTGAAAATCCAAATAAACCACATCCACTGGTTCTCCTTTATCTATTCTATCAGTTGGATCCTCAAAAAACTCCAGTAGGTTTGTCAAATATGATTTCCCTTTCATAAATCCATGTTGACTTTGACTAATCCCGTTGATATTTTCCAAGTGTTCCGTTATCACATCCTTTATAGAATTTTCCCTTCTACTGATGTTAGGCTAACCGGTCTGTAGTTCCCTGTTTTATCTCTCCCTCCTTTTTTAAATAGTGGGGTTACATTTGCCACCCTCCAATCTGCAGGATCTGTTCCATAATCTATAGAATTTTGGAAGATGACAACTAATGCATCCACTATTTCCATGGCTACCTCTTTTAGTACTCTGGGATGCTGGTTATCAGGTCCTGGGGATTTATTGGCTTTCAGTTCCATTAATTTCTCCAGCACTATTTTTTTAATAATACTAATTTCCTTTAATTCCTCCTTCTCACTAGTCCCTTGATTCCCTAGCATTTCTGGGAAGTTATTTGTGTCCTCTTCCGTGAAGACAGAACCAAAGTATTTGTTTAATTGCACTGCCATTTCCCTGTTCCCCATTATAAATTCTCCCGTTTCTGACTGTAAGGGACCCACATTTGTCTTCACTAATCTTTTTCCTCTTACATACTTGTAGAAGCTTTTACAGTCCACTTTTATGTTCCCTGCAAGTTTACTCTCATATTCTATTTTTCCCCTCTTAATCAATCTCTTGGTCCTTTTTTGCTGAATTCTAAACTGCTTCCAATCCTCAGGTTTGCTACTTTTTCTGGCAACTTTAGATGACTCCTCTTTGGATCTAATACTATCCTTAATTTCTTTTGTTAGCCATGGTTGGGCCGCATTTCCCCCTCATACCTTTGTAGTTTCCTTTGTTTAGATTTAGGACCCTAGTTTCGGATTGGACTACTTCGCTTTCCATCTTAATGAAGAATTCTATCATGTTTTGGTCACTCTTCCCTGAAGGACCCCGTGCAACAAGATTATTAATTAACCCCTTCTCATTGCACAATACCCAGTCTAGGATCGCCTGTTCCCTGGTTGGCTCCTCAACGTACTGGTCTAAAAAAATCTCGTACACACTCCAGGAATTCATCCTCCACAGTATTATTGCTAATTTGGTTTGGCCAGTCTATATGCAGATTAAAGTCACCCATGATTACTGTAGTACCCTTGCTATATACATCTCTAATTTCCTGTTTGATCCCATCCCCTACATTACCACTACTGTTTGGAGGCCTATAGACAACCCCCACTGGTGTTTTCTGCCCCTTGGTGCTTCTTAACTCCACCCAGACTGATTCTACATCTTGATTTTCTGAGCCAATATCCTTTCTCACTATTGCTCTGATTTCATCCTTTACTAACAACGTCACCCCACCTCCTTTTCCTTTTTGCCTGTCCTTCCTAAATATCGAATATCGTTGGATATTCAGCTCCCAGCCTTGGTCACCCTGCAGCCATGTCTCTGTAATTGCTATTATATTCCTATCCATTTACATCTATTCAATATATATAATGATAATACTTGACTCTTTTCAATATATATTCAATATATAGCTTTAATACTTGTCTCTATTCAACATATACATCATAAAAACTTGTCTCTATTCAACATATATACTGTTAATATTTGACTCAATTCAATATATAGTTTTAATACTTGTCTCTATTCAATATTTGCAGAGTTAATAATTGACTCTATTCAAAATATATAGTTTTAATGCGTGTCTTTATTCAATATTTATAGAGTTAATAATTGACTATATACAATATATATAGTTTTAATATTTGTCTCTAGTCAATATGTATAGTGCCAATACTTGTCTCTGTTCAATATACACAGAGCCAATACTAGTCTCCATTTAATATATACAGTGCCAATACTTGGCTCTATTCAATATATATAGTGCCAATGTGTCTCTCCAATCAATATATATGGTGTTAATACTTGTCTCTATTCTAATAAAGAGTGGCAATACTTGTCTCCAATCAATATATATAGTGTTAATACATGTCTCTGTTCAATATATATAGTGTTAATACTTGACTGAAACAATATGTATAGTTGTAATACTTATCTCGATTCAATATATATATATATATATATATATAGTGCCAATACCCGTCTCTATTCAATATGCACAGTGCCAATACTTGTCTCTATTCAATATATATATAGTGGCAATACATGTCTCAGTTCAATAGGCACAGTGCCAATACTTGTCTCTATTCAATATACACAGTGCCAATACTTGTCTCTATTCAGTATGTAAAGTGTTAATAATTGACTCTATTCAATATATATAGTGCAAATACTTGTCTCCCATATAAATAATATTTATCTCTATTCAATATATACAATGCCAATACATGTCTCTATTCACTATATATCATGTTAATAATTATCTTTATTCTATATATATAGTACCAATACCTGTTTCTATTCTATATTTAGTGTTAATACTTGGCTTTATTCAATATATATGCTTTTAATAATTGTCGCTATTCAATATATATTGTGTTAATACTTGTCTCCAATCAATATATATATATATAGAGAGAGTTGATACTTGTCTCTATTCAATATATATAATGTTAATACTTGGCTCTATCCAATATATACAGTTTTAAGAATTGTCCGTATTCAATATAAATAGCGTTAATACTTGGCTCTATTCAATATATATAGTGTCAATAATTATCTCCAATCTATATATAGTGTTAATATGTCTCTATTCAGTATGTATAGCATTAATACTTGTCTATTCTGTTGACCGGAGGTCACCGGTTACAGTTATTGGCTTAGTACAAAGAGGAGAAGAGTCAATTCTCTCTTAACTCTCAATTTGCTTTATTCGTGTCGTTAGATCATATACATATAGCTTATACGTCTGGTTAGATACAGACATGCAGTTTGCACCAGGTTATACAGTTTTATACCCAAATTAGGATCTAAACGCTATATGTCTGGTTAGATATAGACATGCAGTTTGCACCAGGTTATACAGTTTTACACCCAAACTAGGATCTAAAAGCACACCCACTAGGTTTCCCTGACACTCCCTGAGTGGTCACAGAATATAAAGGATAATACCCGAAAGGAGAGCTGACGCTGGCCAGGCGTTCCGTTCTCTCTCGACGTCGTCTCTACGTCCCTGACTTAGGTTCTTCCACTTCCGCGATGGTTGGTCTCCGGAGTCTTCGCTCTGGCTCCACGCTCCAGATTCTTCATTTTTTTTCTGAATCTTATCTCTTCAAGCTGTGCTGTCTCTCTCTCCCGTTGGTTTAGGCTTGCTTGCCTAGTCTGTGTCTTCTCCTCATTGGCTCTGTCCCAAGGACTTACGTAGCATTACCTCTTTACTCCTTTTCTAAATAAGGACTTGTGGTCTTATCACATCTCCTTTGTCTTTCACAAAACTTAGCTAATTCAAACCGGTTCCAGCCAGCTCAGGCCAGCGACTGAACTCAGGTTACTTCAGTTCAAAAGTTGCTTTTGCCTGTGTGTCAGTAGCTGGGAATCTCAAGTTACTGCAGCCCCCGGCCAACAATTCAATATACACAGTGCCAATCCTGTCTCCAATCAATATACATATTGAATAGAGAACGTATTAGCACTATATATAGCATTAATACTTAACTATATTCAACATATATGTGGTTTTAATATTTGTCTCTATTCAATATATATATAGTGCCAATACTTGTCTCCAATCTATATATATTGTTACTACTTGTCTCAATTCAATATATAGTGTTAACACTTGACTCTATTCAAAATATATAGTGTTAATACTTGTCTGCATTCAATGTGTATAGTGTTGATACTTGACTCTATACTACACATAGTTTTAATACTTGTCTCTACTCAATATATATAGTGCCAATACTTGTCTCCAAACAATATATATCATGTTAATACTTGTCTCTATTCAATACAGATAGTGTTAATACCTGTCTCTATTCAATATACACGGTGCCAATACTTGTCACTATTCAACATTCACTGTGCCAATATTGCCTCTATTCAACATTCACTGTGCCAATATTGTCTCTATTCAACATACACTGTGCCAATATTGTCTCCATTCAGCATACACTGTGCCAATATTGTCTCTATTCAACATTCACTGTGCCAATATTGTCTCTATTCAACATACACTGTGCCAATATTGTCTGTATGCAGCACACACTGTGCCAATATTGTCTCGATTCAACATACACTGTGCCAATATTGTCTCCATTCAACATAAACTGTGCCAACATTGTCTCCATTCAACATACACTGTGGCAATATTGTCTCTATTCAGCATACACTGTGCCAATATTGTCTCTATTCAACATTCACTGTGCCAATATTGTCTCGATTCAACATTCACTGTGTCAATATTGCCTCTATTCAACATACACTGTGCCAATATTGTCTCTATTCAACATTCACTGTGCCAATATTGTCTCCATTCAACATTCACTGTGCCAATATTGTCTCTATTCAACATTCACTGTGCCAATACTTCTCTCTATTCAACATACACTGTGCCAATATTGTCTCTATTCAACATTCACTGTGCCAATATTGTCTCCATTCAACATACACTGTGCCAATATTGTCTCTATTCAACATTCACTGTGCCAATACTTCTCTCCATTCAACATTCACTGTGCCAATATTGTCTCGATTCAACATTCACTGTGCCAATATTGCCTCTATTCAACAAACACTGTGCCAATATTGTCTCTATTCAACATTCACTGTGCCAATATTGTCTCTATTCAACATTCACTGTGCCAATATTGTCTCTATTCAACATTCACTGTGCCAATATTGTCTCTATTCAACATTCACTGTGCCAATACTTCTCTCTATTCAACATTCACTGTGCCAATAATGTCTTTATTCAACATTCACTGTGCCAATATTGCCTCTATTCAACATTCACTGTGCCAATATTGTCTCTATTCAAAATTCACTGTGCCAATATTGCCTCTATTCAACATTCACTGTGCCAATATTGTCTCTATTCAACATTCACTGTGCCAATATTGCCTCTATTCAACATTCACTGTGCCAATATTGTCTCTATTCAAAATTCACTGTGCCAATATTGTCTCTATTCAAAATTCACTGTGCGAATAGTGTCTCTATTCAAAATTCACTGTGCCAATATTGTCTCCATTCAACATTCACTGTGCCAATATTGTCTCTATTCAACATTCACTGTGGCAATATTGTCTCTATTCAAAATTCACTGTGCCAATATTGTCTCTATTCAACATTCACTGTGCCAATATTGTCTCTTTTCAAATTTAAGTGTGCCAATATTGTCTCTATTCAACATTCACTGTGCCAATATTGTCTCTAATCAACATTCACTGTGCCAATATTGTCTCCATTCAACATTCACTGTGCCAATATTGTCTCCATTCAACATACACTGTGCCAATATTGTCTCTATTCAACATTCACTGTGCCAATACTTCTCTCTATTCAACATTCACTGTGTCAATATTGTCTCTATCCAACATTCACTGTGCCAATATTATCTCTATTCAACATTCACTGTGCCAATATTGTCTCTAATCAACATTCACTGTGCCAATACTTCTCTCTATTCAACATTCACTGTGCCAATATTGTCTCTATTCAACATTCACTGTGCCAATACTTCTCTCCACTCAACATACACTGTGCCAATATTGTCCCTATTCAACATACACTGTGCCAATATTGTCTCTAATCAACATTCACTGTGCCAATACTTCTCTCTATTCAACATTCACTCTGCCGATATTGTCTTTATTCAACATTCACTGTGCCAATATTGTCTCTATTCAACATTCACTGTGCCAATATTGTCTCTATTCAACATTCACTGTGCCAATATTGTCTCTATTCAACAGACACTGTGCCAATATTGTCTCTAATCAACATTCACTGTGCCAATATTGTCTCGAATCAACATTCACTGTGCCAATATTGTCTCTATTCAACATTCACTGTGCCAATATTGTCTCTAATCAATATACACTGTGCCAATACTTCTCTCCATTCAACATTCACTGTGCCAATATTGTCTCCAATCAACATTCACTGTACCAATACTTCTCTCTATTCAACATTCACTGTGCCGATATTGTCTTTATTCAACATTCACTGTGCCAATATTGTCTCTATTCAACACTCACTGTGCCAATATTGTCTCTATTCAACATTCACTGTGCCAATACTTCTCTCCAATCAACATTCACTTTGCCAATATTGTCTCGAATCAACATTCACTGTGCCAATACTTCTCTCTATTCAACATTCACTGTGCCAATATTGTCTCTAATCAACATTCACTGTGCCAATATTGCCTTTATTCAACATTCACTGTGCCAATACTTCTCTCTATTGAACATACACTGTGCCAATATTGTCTCTATTCAACATACACTGTGCCAATATTGTCTCTAATCAACATTCACTGTGCCAATACCTCTCTCTATTCAACATTCACTGTGCCAATATTGTCTCTCTTCAACATACACTGTGCCAATATTGTCTCTATTCAACATACACTGTGCCAATATTCTCTATTCAACATACACTGTGCCAATATTGCCTCTATTCAACATTCACTGTGCCAATATTGTCTCTATTCAACATTCACTGTGTCAATATTGTCTCTATTCAACATTCACTGTGCCAATATTGTCTCTATTCAACATTCACTGTGCCAATATTGTCTCGAATCAACATTCACTGTGCCAATACTTCTCTCAATTCAACATTCACTGTGCCAATATTGTCTCTAATCAACATTCACTGTGCCAATATTGCCTCTATTCAACATTCACTGTGCCAATATTGTCTCTATTTAACATTCACTGTGCCAATATTGTCTCTATTCAACATACACTGTGCCAATATTGTCTCTATTCAACATTCACTGTGCCAATATTGTCTCCATTCAACATTCACTGTGCCAATATTGTCTCTAATCAACATTCACTGTGCCAATATTGCCTCTATTCAACATTCACTGTGCCAATACTTCTCTCTATTCAACATACACTGTGCCAATATTGTCTCTCTTCAACATACACTGTGCCAATATTGTCTCTATTCAACATACACTGTGCCAATATTCTCTATTCAACATACACTGTGCCAATATTGCCTCTATTCAACATTCACTGTGCCAATATTGTCTCTATTCAACATTCACTGTGTCAATATTGTCTCTATTCAACAAACACTGTGCCAATATTGCCTCTAATCAACATTCAATGTGCCAATACTTTTATCTATTCAACATTTACTGTGCCAATATTGTCCCTGTTCAACAAATACTGTGCCAATATTGTCTCTGTTCAACATTCACTGTGCTAATCTTGTCTCTATTCAACATTCACTGTGCCAATATTGTCTCTATTCAACATTAACTGTGCCAATATTGTCTCGATTCAACATACACTGTGCCAATATTGTCTCTGATCAACATTCACTGTGCCAATATTGTCTCTATTCAACATACACTGTGCCAATATTGTCTCTATTCAACATTCACTGTGCTAATATTGTCTCTATTCAACATTCAATGTGCCACTATTGTCTCTATTCAACATTCACTGTGCCAATATTTCTCTCTATTCAACATTCACTGTGCCAATATTGTCTCTATTCAACATACACTGTGCCAATATTGTCTCTGTTCAACATTCACTGTGCTAATCTTGTCTCTATTCAACATTCACTGTGCCAATACTTCTCTCTATTGAACATACACTGTGCCAATATTGTCTCTCTTCAACATACACTGTGCCAATATTGTCTCTGTTCAACAAACACTATGCCAATATTGTCTCTATTCAACATACACTGTGCCAATATTGTCTCTGTTCAACATTCACTGTGCTAATCTTGTCTCTATTCAACATTCACTGTGCTAATATTGTCTCTATTCAACATACACTGTGCCAATATTGTCTCTATTCAACATTCACTGTGCTAATATTGTCTCCATACAACATTCACTGTGCTAATATTGTCTCTATTCAACATTCACTGTGCCAATATTGTCTCTGTTCAACATTCACTGTGCTAATCTTGTCTCTATTCAACATTCACTGTGCCAATACTTCTCTCTATTGAACATACACTGTGCCAATATTGTCTCTCTTCAACATACACTGTGCCAATATTGTCTCTGTTCAACAAACACTATGCCAATATTGTCTCTATTCAACATACACTGTGCCAATATTGTCTCTGTTCAACATTCACTGTGCTAATCTTGTCTCTATTCAACATTCACTGTGCTAATATTGTCTCTATTCAACATACACTGTGCCAATATTGTCTCTATTCAACATTCACTGTGCTAATATTGTCTCCATACAACATTCACTGTGCTAATATTGTCTCTATTCAACATTCACTGTGCCAATATTGTCTCTGTTCAACATTCACTGTGCTAATCTTGTCTCTATTCAACATTCACTGTGCCAATATTGCCTCTATTCAACATTCACTGTGCCAATACTTCTCTCTATTGAACATACACTGTGCCAATATTGTGTCTCTTCAACATACACTGTGCCAATATTGTCTCTATTCAACATACACTGTGCCAATATTGTCTCCATTCAACATACACTGTGCCAATATTGCCTCTATTCAACATTCACTGTGCCAATATTGTCTCTATTCAACATTCACTGTGTCAATATTGTCTCTATTCAACAAACACTTTGCCAATATTGCCTCTAATCAACATTCACTGTGACAATACTACTCTCTATTCAACATTTACTGTGCCAATATTGTCTCTGTTCAACAAACACTGTGCCAATATTGTCTCTATTCAACATACACTGTGCCAATATTGTCTCTAATCAACATTCACTGTGCCAATATTGTCTCCATTCAACATACACTGTGCCAATATTGCCTCTATTCAACATTCACTGTGCCAATATTGTCTCTATTCAACATTCACTGTGTCAATATTGTCTCTATTCAACAAACACTGTGCCAATATTGTCGCTATTCAACATTCACTGTGCCAATACTTCTCTCCAATCAACATTCACTTTGCCAATATTGTCTCGAATCAACATTCACTGTGCCAATACTTCTCTCTATTCAACATTCACTGTGCCAATATTGTCTCTAATCAACATTCACTGTGCCAATATTGCCTTTATTCAACATTCACTGTTCCAATACTTCTCTCTATTGAACATACACTGTGCCAATATTGTCTCTATTCAACATACACTGTGCCAATATTGTCTCTAATCAACATTCACTGTGCCAATACCTCTCTCTATTCAACATTCACTGTGCCAATATTGTCTCTCTTCAACATACACTGTGCCAATATTGTCTCTATTCAACATACACTGTGCCAATATTGTCTCGAATCAACATTCACTGTGCCAATACTTCTCTCAATTCAACATTCACTGTGCCAATATTGTCTCTAATCAACGTTCACTGTGCCAATATTGCCTCTATTCAACATTCACTGTGCCAATATTGTCTCTATTTAACATTCACTGTGCCAATATTGTCTCTATTCAACATACACTGTGCCAATATTGTCTCTAATCAACATTCACTGTGCCAATATTGTCTCCATTCAACATTCACTGTGCCAATATTGTCTCTAATCAACATTCACTGTGCCAATATTGCCTCTATTCAACATTCACTGTGCCAATACTTCTCTCTATTCAACATACACTGTGCCAATATTGTCTCTATTCAACATACACTGTGCCAATATTCTCTATTCAACATACACTGTGCCAATATTGCCTCTATTCAACATTCAATGTGCCAATACTTTTCTCTATTCAACATTTACTGTGCCAATATTGTCCCTGTTCAACAAATACTGTGCCAATATTGTCTCTGTTCAACATTCACTGTGCTAATCTTGTCTCTATTCAACATTCACTGTGCCAATATTGTCTCTATTCAACATTAACTGTGCCAATATTGTCTCGATTCAACATACACTGTGCCAATATTGTCTCTGATCAACATTCACTGTGCCAATATTGTCTCTATTCAACATACACTGTGCCAATATTGTCTCTATTCAACATTCACTGTGCTAATATTGTCTCTATTCAACATTCAATGTGCCACTATTGTCTCTATTCAACATTCACTGTGCCAATATTTCTCTCTATTCAACATTCACTGTGCCAATATTGTCTCTATTCAACATACACTGTGCCAATATTGTCTCTGTTCAACATTCACTGTGCTAATCTTGTCTCTATTCAACATTCACTGTGCCAATACTTCTCTCTCTTCAACATACACTGTGCCAATATTGTCTCTGTTCAACAAACACTATGCCAATATTGTCTTTATTCAACATACACTGTGCCAATATTGTCTCTGTTCAACATTCACTGTGCTAATCTTGTCTCTATTCAACATTCACTGTGCTAATATTGTCTCTATTCAACATACACTGTGCCAATATTGTCTCTATTCAACATTCACTGTGCTAATATTGTCTCCATTCAACATTCACTGTGCTAATATTGTCTCTATTCAACATTCACTGTGCCAATATTGTCTCTGTTCAACATTCACTGTGCTAATCTTGTCTCTATTCAACATACACTGTGCCAATATTGCCTCTATTCAACATTCACTGTGCCAATATTGTCTCTATTCAACATTCACTGTGCCAATATTGTCTCTATTCAACATACACTGTGCCAATATTGCCTCTATTCAACATTCACTGCGCCAATATTGCCTCTATTCAACATTCACTGTGCCAATATTGCCTCTAATCAACATTCACTGTGCCAATATTGTCTCTATTCAACATTCACTGTGCCAATATTGCCTCTATTCACCATTCACTGTGCCAATATTGCCTCTAATCAACATTCACTGTGCCAATATTGTCTCTATTCAACATTCACTGTGCCAATATTGCCTCTATTCAACATTCACTGTGCCAATATTGCCTCTAATCAACATTCACTGTGCCAATATTGTCTCTATTCAACTCACTGTGCCAATATTGTCTCTATTCAACATTCACTGTGCTAATATTGTCTCTATTCAACATTCACTGTGCCAATATTGTCTCTATTCAACATACACTGTGCCAATATTGCCTCTATTCAACATTCACTGTGCCAATATTGTCTCTATTCAACATACACTGTGCCAATATTGCCTCTATTCAACATTCACTGTGCCAATATTGTCCCTATTCAACATTCACTGTGTCAATATTGTCTCTATTCAACATTCACTGTGCCAATATTGTCTCTATTCAACATTCACTGTGCCAATATTGTCTCTATTCAACATTCACTGTGCCAATATTGTCTCTTTTCCACATTCACTTTGCCAATATTGTCTCTATTCAACATTCACTGTGCCAATATTGTCTCTATTCAACATTCACTGTGCCAATATTGTCTCTATTCCACGTTCAACATACACTGTGCCAATATTGTCTCTTCAACATTCACTGTGCCAATATTGTCTCTAATCAACATTCACTGTGCCAATATTGTCTCTATTCAACATACACTGTGCAAATACTTCTCTCTATTCAACATACACTGTGCCAATAATGTCTCCATTCAACATACACTGTGCCAATACTTCTCTCTGTTCAATATATATAGTGTTAATACTTGACTCGATTCAATATATACAGTCAGAATACTTGTCTCTACCCTATATATATCCTATACAGTGAGGAGGATAGTTTTTTTTTATTCTTTCATGGGATGTGGGCATCGCTGGCGAGGCCGGCATTTATTGCCCATCCCTAATTGCCCTTGGGAAGGTATTGGTGAGCTGCCTTCTTGAACCACTGCAGTCCATGTGGTGAAGGTTCTCCCACAGTGCTGTTAGGAAGGGAGTTCCAGGATTTTGACCCAGCGACGATGAAGGAACGGCGATATATTTCCAAGTTGGGATGGTGTGTGACTTAGAGGGGAATGTGCAGGTGGTGTTGTTCCCATGTGCCTGCTGCTCTTGTCCTTCTAGATGGTAGAGGTCGCGGGTTTGGGAGGTGCTGTTGAAGAGGCCTTGGCGAGTTGCTGCATTGCATCCTGTGGATGGTACACACTGCAGCCACAGTGCGCCGGTGGTGAAGGGAGTAAATGTTTAGGGTGGTGGATGGGGTGCCAATCAAGCGGGCTGCTTTGTCCTGGATGGTGTCGAGCTTCTTGAGTGTTGTTGGAGCTGCACTCATCCAGGCAAGTGGAGAGTATTCTATCACACTCCTGACTTGTGCCTTGTAGATGGTGGAAAGGCTTTGGGGAGTCAGGAGGTGAGTCACTCGCCGCAGAATACCCAGCCTCTGACCTGCTCTTGTTGCCACAGTATTTATATGGCTAGTCCAGTTCAGTTTCTGGTCATTGGTGACCCCCAGGATGTTGATGGTGGGGGATTCAGCAATGGTAATGCCGTTGAATGTCAAGGGGAGATGGTTAGACTATCTCTTGTTGGAGATGGTCATTGCCTGGCATTTGTCTGGCGCGAATGTTACTTGCCACTTATGAGCCCAAGCCTGGATATTGTCCAGGTCTTGCTGCATGCTGGCTCGGACTGCTTCATTATCTGAGGGGTTGTGAATGGAACTGAACACTGTGCAATCATCAGTGAACATCCCCATTTCTGACCTTATGATAGAGGGAAGGTCATTGATGAAGCAGCTGAAGATGGTTGGGCCTCGGACACCGCCTTGAGGAACTCCTGCAGCAATGTCCTGGGGCTGAGATGATTGGCCATCAACAACCACTACCATCTTCCTTTGTGCGAGGTATGACTCCAGCCACTGGAGAGTTTTCCCCCTGATTCCCATTGACTTCAATGTCTAGTGATAGACATCAAGAGGATATAGACAGGTTGGTGGCATGGGCGGACACGTGGCAGATGAAATTTAACGCAGAAAAATGCGAGGTGATACATTTCGGTAGGAAGAATGAGGAGAGGCAATATAAACTAGAGAGCACAACTCTGAAAGAGTTCCAGGAACAGAGAGATCTGGGGGTTTATGTACACAAATCATTGAAGGTGGTAGGGCAGGTCGAGAAAGCGGTTAAAAAAGCATACGGGATCCTGGGCTTTATAAATAGAGGCATAAAGTACAAAAGCGAGGAAATCATGATGAACCTTTATAAAACACTGGTTCGGGCCACAGCTGGAGTATTGTGTCCAGTTCTGGGCACCGCACTTTAGGAAAGATGTGAAGTCCTTAGAGAGGGTGCAGAGAGATTTACTGGACTGATTCCAAGGATGAGGGACTTTAGTTACGTGGATAGACAGGATAAGCTGGTGTTGTTCTCCTTGGAACAGAGAAGGTTGAAAGGAGATTTGAGAGAGGTATTCAAAATCATGAAGGGTCCAGACAGAGTAGATGGAAAGAAACTGTTCCCATTGACAGAAGGGTCAAGAACCAGAGGACATAGATTTAAGGTGATTGGCAAAAAAACCAAAGGTGACATGAGTAAAAACTTTTTTGCACAGCAAGTGGTTAGGATCTGGAATGCCTGAGGGGGTGGTGGAGGCAGATTCAATTCTGGCCAAATCTGGATAAATACTTGAAAGGAAACAATCTGCAGGGCTACGGGGATAGGCGGGGGAGTGGGACTCGCTGGATTGCTCTTGCATAGAGCCGGCACGGAGTCGATGGGCCGAATGGCCTCCTTCCATGCTGTAATCTTTTTATGATTCTATGTCGAGTGCTAATGCTTATCTCTATTCAATATGTGTAGTGTTAATACTTGTCCCTATTCAATATACACAGTGCCAATACTTTTCTCTACTCAATATATACAGAGCCAATACTTGTCTCTATCAATATACACAATGACAATACTTGTCTCTATTCAATATATACATTTCCAATACTTGCCTCTATTCAATATATATAGTGTCAACACTTGCGTCTATTCAATGTATATAGTGCCAATACTTGTCTCTATTCATTGTGTACATTGCCTGCCTCTGATCAATTTTGCAGCACCTGTGCTCATTACTATTCAATACATGCTCATCTACACTGAATACATACAGAACACATATTGGTGTCTTCTCAAAAATGCAGTGCCTGTGCTAATCTCTACTCAATACATATGTACCCATATTATTATTTACTCAATACATGCAGTATCTGTATCATTCTTTACTCAACATACAGATTGCCCATATTACATCTCTACTCAATACACATAGTGCCAGCACTAATCTGTATTTAATGAATGAACACCCTTGCTAGCTCCATTTAACACATATAAATATCCTGATACTGTGTTTAGGGAGAAGAAAGGTATTTTAATTCCTGGCAATAATACCCAACAATGTTCTATTCCCTTAGCTCAATGGGTACAGGTTTACTCTGGTCAACCCTCAGCTCAGCCTGCTCCTGCTTCGTACGTAAGCACTTAAGAGGCAGTTCTTGATGCATAGGCCTTCAGGAAAGAAGGGCCTTAGACTGCTTGGTAATTCCACAGGCAAAAGCGGGGGCCAAAGATTACTCATTCTGAATGCTCCATTGAATTTCAATCCATTTTCATTAAAACACATCCATCCTGATCACTATCCCCTCACTATCACAACTTTTGCACATTAACTGAGCAATCCACAGTTGCTACAGATATTACTGCTCGAAACAGTGGAGGTCGAAAGAGACTTAGGGGTCTATGTACATAGACCATTAAAATGTCATGGACAGGTACAGAAAAATAATCAAAAAGGCTAATGGAGTTTCTGGCCTTTATGTCTAGAAGACTAGAATACAAGGGGGTAGAAGTTATGCTACAGCTATACAAAGCCCTGGTTAGACCACACTTGGAGTACTGTGTTCAGTTCTAGGCAGCGCATCTTAGCCGTGCAGCGTAGATTTACTAGAATGATACCTAGACTCCAAGGGTTAAATTACGAGCTAACACAAACTAAGGTTGTATTCCCTGGAATTTAGAAAATTAAGGGGTGATTTGATCGAAGTTTTCAAGATATTAAGGGGTACTGATAGGGTAGATAGAGAGAAACTATTTCCACTGGTTGGGGAGTCTAGGATTAGGGGACGTAGCCTAAAAATTAGAGCCAGGACTTTCAGGAGTGAAGTCAGGAAACACATCTACACACAAAGGGTGGTAGAAGTTTGGAACTCTCTTCCGCAAACGGCAGTTGATGCTAGCTCAATTGTTAATTTTAAATTGTTAACCAAAGGTGTTAAGGGATATGGGGCTAAGGTGGGTATATGGAGTTAGGTCACAGATCAGCCATGATCTCACTGAATGGCGGAACAGGCTCGAGGGGCTAAATGGCCTACTCCTGTCCTGTGTTCCTACTGAGTTATGTTTTTGGAGAAGAACATTAGTCCATCTAATCCACTATTTCAAACTACCCAGTAGTTTCCTTACCATAATTCTGGAACCAACAGTCTTATGTTCCCATTTCCAATAGGAACTCATCCAGTCCTTTTTAAATTGTCCTGGTTTTCTGTTGCACACCCCGACTGGTAATCTGTGCACAATTCTATTACCCTCTTACTAAAAATATGGACATTAACTTTCCTTTGTTCCTTTGACTCCCTTAACTTTAAGTTGTGTCCCCTACTCCTTCAATCCTGTGCCCGTCAGAGAATCTTTCTTGGATTCAAATTCTACATACTCATGAAAACTTTAGACCTCAATCAAGTCCTCCCCCCTCATTTCCCTCCTCTCCAGAGAGTCAAGTCCCAGGGTAAACAATCCTTCCTCATAACTCAGCCCTTTATGTTTAGGAATTACTCTCATAGCACTCCCCTGGGCTCCCTTCAACAATTCTATACCTCTTCAGTAATACAGTGACCAAAACTTAACACAGTACTCCAGATGCAGCCTTGCCAAGGCCAGATACATCTTCAACATTCCCTCCTTTGATTTATCAGTCACACCCCCAGTCATACAACCCAACATTTTACTTACTTTCTTGACCGCTTGTAAACACTCAACAGTTTTAATGACCCATCCACCAAAACCCAAAGATCTCTTTTCTGCTCTGTTACTTCAAGCACATTGCTATTTAATAAGCAATCCACATTCTTGCTTCTTCTACCTAATCTCATGATTTCACACTTGGAACTGCATCTGCCGTCTCTCTGCTCATTGACCTGGTCTGTCCAAATCCCTTTGGATTATCAAACATCTACCACAAGAAATCACAAAAGTAGATAAATATCACTTCAGCTTTGCTCCCCAGTTATGTTCTATAAAACCTGCACAAACACACTGAACCCAAATCACTGGGGGAGATGAACAATGGGAACAATATTGTCCACAATGATCACTTTTTCACAACAGTATCCTCTGCCCCTTTCAAATGCATACTGAAAAAAAGTTGGGATTGATTTTATACATAATTCAAAAATGTACAAGGAATATTAACTTACTCCCTAGTGTCGTCTCTGTGATCTCATGAAAATTACCTCAATTATTGATTGCCCCTTTTAAACCAAAGGGACTGAGTTATTCACTGGTGATGTTTCCAGCCTAAATTTCACCATGGGCTTATGGCAAAATATTAGATTCAAGACACAAGAGCTATCTGTTCAGCCCTTTCACAAGTTACTAGTGTATGCAATACATTGTCATAGTTGAGGATTGGGTTGTTGCAACAGGTTAACAATTTGTCCTTTCACTCCTGGGACCCAAGTTAGAATCCAGCCCAGAGAGAGGAATGAAAGACTCCTCTCTTGCTGGCTGCTAGGGTCCCACATTAAAGGAACATTTTTTAACTCAGTAATTTCAAATTAGGAATCTCAGTCAGAAAGTTCACAGAGATGGTTAATGTGGAAGTGGAAATGTCACATTGGTACAGTGGGGGAATTCTTTTGAGGCATGTTGTTGGGGAGGGGAAGGGTAGAAGTTTTCCTCTACAAATATCTAATCTTTCTACACCTGCCTTAGCATTGCAGGATGCTGAAATTTGGTGCCTGAACTGTGGAAATGCCCCATTCCACAGTGCTGACATCCCTTGCTTTGAAGAGCAGAAAATTCATCAAAAAGAGAATATATTAAAATAGCGGGGGGGCGGGGTGGGGTCTATAACCCCTCTTAAAAAGACAGTTATAAAAACACCTTGGATTGATCTTACTCTTGTCATGGTTTAAAAACTTTATTCAGTGAGTAGCTAAGCCATACAGACCAGTAAGATGCTAGATTTGATTCTCGGCAGGTGCTGAATTTGTTTCAGTTGTAGTTCTGAATGCTACACTTGGCCTCATTGTCCTCGAGTTAGGGAGGGGATAATGAGAAATGGTTCCTAGTCTTGACCACTATCCAATGACTCTTGCTGGAAGTGCAGGTGTGTGGATGTTGGCTGTGGACAGTATCAGACGTGGCTGTGACTCCCCCTGTGACATGCTGATGCTCATAGTTAAGGCTCACAGATGAGGGCACTCAGTGCCAATGCAACCATACACAGAGTCAAGAACTTCAGGAGGGGAGAAAAATTGTCAAGAAAAGAAATAATTCCTTTAATGTCCTTTGTTTCTGTACTTACCTTTCAATATTTTACTTTGAATGATATGCTGATAACATAACTGGGAAGAAACTACTGATAGCAGTTACTTAAAAAGGAGCTGAATTCAGATGGTTTGATGGAAAGTGTTCCATAGTTGATAACCACATAGCAGCAGTCATTCATTGTGTGTGAAGTGCTTTGCTACATTCAACGTGAAACCGTGCTACTTAAGGGCAAATTTTCCACTTTCTTCTATTCTTTTCCTCTTCCTTTAAAAGTTATTTCTTGTACCCATGGTTTCATTGTGCCTTTTGGTTTTGCACGAAATATCTCTCTTCTTTCCACATCATCATAAGAATTTGAATGAATCACATCCCCCTTTACTCTGCTTTCTCTAATGAGAATTGGTTTAATTTCCTAAGCCTTTCTTTACCGACTGTTAGGAACTGAAATCGTACATCTATATTGCACATTATTAGCACAAGGAAAGTTTCATATTATTTTCTCATGTACCGTTTTGATTTTTTTTGATCCACACAAATGGAACCAATTTAGCTGAGGTAACCCACACACAAGGTACTGTTAGAAGAACATAGCTGTCTTAATTGGTCTCCTGCTGATCGAACGCTGGTTTCCTGTTCAAATGTGAGCCAGCTCTGCCTTCCAGAGTTTTTAAATGATTGATCTGGATTCCAATTTCCTGTACACACGTCATCACAACTTGAAGAAACAGGGGAGAGTGTTTGTGCCCAAGAGAATACCTACTTCCCCACCAGATGGGACACGGCTTGACACTAGATGTTTAATGTTTGATGTGTGTACTCAGTTATGAGTTAAAAGTTTTTAGCAGAGGGGATGGAGATTTGTCTGGGACTTCTTTTAGTTTAATAAAAATATACTCATTAGCAAATCATTATACAGAAACAATACATTTATAGTGGACCTCCAGTGGTGCTGCTCCTGGATAACTTTTTTTAAAGTATATTCACTATATTATATGTATTGCGCAATATTATTTGGATATATTTCCTACTATTCCATTGCTCATCATTGTATTACATCTATATATCTCCATTAATTTTATAATAAATATGAAGAAAATATTGAACCCTCCCATCCCATTTTGTTCTACATATGACCCTGTAACACATTTATGAAGGAAATCATTTTTCTTGATCAAGAAAAGCGAGCTGAACTGTTTCATGATGTCACTTTAATATTGATTATTACGGTGACTTAGTTACAAGGGATTAACAAGCAGGATTTATTTAAGGAGTGATGACAGATGGGATTATTCTGTCACATTGTTGCCATGGAGCAATCATATTGCTCAAAACGACTGAAGAGTGATTACCGTGGAAATGGTCACATGGTTACCAGAGAGCAATGCATTACTGTATAAATAGAAACCCGCCAAATCCCTGCCCCGCCCCCACTCAGCCTGATTTCACTGTCGTTGTCCCAGCGCCCTGTTATGGAACAATCAGATTGACTATCTGCCTATGAACTGCAAAAGCGATTGCTAGAAACTGATATGACTGGAACCTTCACATCATTATCGATGAAGTGTTCTCTTAGGCATAGACACTCTCCTTACTTGTTATAATGACTTCCCTGCAGTAAACTGGAGCCCAGTTGAGTGATTAAAAGCATCACTATAAAGTACCACTAACATTTGAAATTTCAAATGATCATTACTGAAAAAGTCACACATTTACAATTGACCAATAAGATTGTTCATAGTAACATAGTAATGTTTGAGGCAGGAAAAGACCATTCGTCCATCTTGGCTACGCTTCAAATTTCTATCTTGTTTTTTACTTTTCCTAATAGGAATCCATCCAGTGCTTTTTAAATCCTGCCCTAGCTTTTTGTTTCACATTCCTATTGGTAACCTGTTCCACAATCCTATCATTCTTACTAAAAACATGGGATTGAATTCCATGGTGGGTCCACTGCTCTTCTGCCCAACATAATTCTAGCAGAGACTAGCAGCACCCCCAGGAAAATGGCAGAGACCTGGCAGCGTTGGCTCTCAGGGAGTTTCCACATGACATTTAAAGGGCGTAATGGCTGCCCCTTATTACACAAATGATGAGCTGGGGCGGAGCCTCCCTAAGTCAGGAGATCCCGCTTCTAATCCACAGTTGGGACCCAGCATTTTGTGTGGCGGCTGGTACAGCCAGTGATGTGATGTGAGGTGTAATGGCCTCCAGTAAGACGTATGTGGGCCCCACCAGTCAGGTCAAAATAGTCTGGATCCCAAGAATCAAAAAGAATATTTTTGCAGTACTGAGGGAGTGCTGCAATGTCGGAGGTGCCGTCTTTCAGATGAGACATTAAACCGAGGCCCTGCCTGCCCTCTCAGGTGGACGTAAAAGAACTCATGACATTATTTTGAAGAAAAGCGGAGGAGTTCTCCTCAGTGTCCTGGCCTAGATTTATCCCTCAACTAACATCACTAAAACAGATTATCTGGTCATTCAATGGTTTGGATGAGGGAACCAAATGTAATATTTCCAAGTTTGCTGATGACACAAAACTAGGTGGGATTGTGAGTTGTGAGGAGGATGCAAAGAGGCTTCAAGGCAATTTAGACAAGTTGAGTGAGTGGGCAAATACATGGCAGATGCAGTATAATGTGGATAAATGTGAAGTTATCCACTTCGGAAGGAAAAACAGAAAGGCAGAGTATTATTTAAATGGTGATAGATTGGGAAATGTTGGTGTAAAAACGGACCTGAGTGTCCTTGTACACCAGTCACTAAAAGCAAACATGCAGGTGCAACAAGCAGTTAGGAAGGCAAATGGTATTTTGGCCTTCATTGCAAGAGGATTTGAGTACAGGAGCAAGGATGTCTTACTGCAGATGTACAGGGCTTGGTGAGACCACATCTGGAGTATTGTGTGCAGTTTTGGTCTCCTTATCTGAGGAAGGATGTCCTTGCCATGGAGGGAGTGCAACAAAGGTTTACCAGACTGATTCCTGGGATGGTAGGACTGACATATGAGGAGAGATTGGTTCGACTAGGCCTATAATCACTAGAGTTTAGAAGAATGAGAGGTGATCTCATCGAAACATATAAAGTTCTAACAGGACTAGACAGACTAGATACAGGGAGGATGTTCCCGATGGCTGGGGAGTCCAGAACCAGGGATCACAGTCTCAGGATATGCGGTATGCCATTTAGAACCGAGATGAGGGTGGTGAACCTGTGGAATTCTCTACCACAGAAGGCAGTGGAGGCCAAGTCATTAAATGTATTCAAGAAGGAGATAGATATTTTCTTAATGCTAAAGGGATCAAGGGATATTGGGAAAAAGTGGGAACAGGGTACTGAGTTAGATGATCAACCATGATCATTTTGAATGGTGGAGCAGGCCCGAAGGGCTGGATGGCCTACTCTTGCTCCTATTTTCTATGTTTCTATAATTTCTGACAGGGCTAGACAGACTGGATGCAAGGAGGATGTTTCCCCTGGCTGGGGTGGCGGGGAGGGGGGGTCCAGATCGAGGGGTCACAGTCTCAGGATACGGGGTAGGACATTTAGGACTGAGATGAGGAGAAATTTCTTTACTCGGAGGGTGGTGAACCTGTGGAATTCTCTACCACAGAAGGCTGTGGAGGCCAAGTCACTGAATATATTTAAGAAGGAGCTAGATAGATTTCTAGACACAGAAGGCATTAAGGGGTATGGGCAGAGAGCGGGAATATGGTCTTGAGATAGAGGATCAGCCATGATCATATTGAATGGTGGAGCAGGCTCGAAGGGCAGAATGGCCTACTCCTGCTCCTATTTTCTATGTTTCTATCTCATTGGTGTTTGTGGGATCTTGCTGTGTGCAATTTGGCTGCTGCTTTTTCTACATTACAACAGTGACTACATATCAAAAGTACTTCATTGATTGTAAAGCGCTTTGGGGCATCCTGAGGTCATGAAAGGCGCTATATAAATGCAAGTTCATTCATTTTTCTTTCTTTCTTTCATGGAGTATTGTTGCACATACACAAATCTTTAAAGGTGGCAGGTTAAGTAGATAAGACTGTTGAAAAAGCATATGGAATCCTTGACTTTATAAATAGAAGCATAGAGTACAAAAGCAAGGAAGCTATGCTAAACTTTTATAAATCACTGGTTAGGCCTCAGCTGCAGTATTGTGTCCTTTTCACACTTTAGGAAGGATGTCAAGGCTTTAGAGAGGGTGTAGCGGAGATTTACGAGAATGGTACCCGGGATGAGTGACTTCAGTTGGGATTGTTCTCCTTAGAGCAGTGAAGGTTAAGGGGAGATTTAATAGAGGTGTTCAAAATTTAGAAAGGTTTTGATAGAGTAAATAAGGAGAAACTGTTTCCACTGGCAGGAGGGTCGGTAACCAGAGGACACAGATTTAAGATAATTGGCAAAAGAACCAGGAGAGATGAGGAGAATTTCTTTACACAGCGAGTTGTTATGATCTGGAATGCACTGCCTGAAGGGATGGTGGAAGCAGATTCAATAATAACTTTCAAAAGGGAATTGGACAAATACTTGAAGGGGAAAAAATTACAGGGCTTTGGGGAAAGAGCGGGGGAGTGGGGCTAAAGAGCTGTCACAGGCATGATGGGCGGAATGTCCTCCTTCTATGCCGTATGATTCTATGATTCTATATAACATAGTTAAATGGAGAATCATTTTCCTCCACTCTTCCCACAGCTGCCTTCACTGAAATCTCAGTAGAGCATCCTCAACTGCGGGGGTGTGACATTTCCCATAGCAGTAGCCTTCTGATCTCTTTGTGTGAGATTGACAATTTAATGAGTTCGCTAAGCTCTGCCAAGGTGGTAGTGTGGGTGCCATAATTAGCTTCAATGTTCCCAGGAGAGAAAGAGGGAAAAAATCAGCCAGGGTTCCTGCTCCTGATTACTATGCAAGTGACCCTTGCATTTGTGTGGATGTCAGATGAGGACAAAATGAAGGTTGGTTGAGATGCCCTCCACATTCACATAACTTGCTGACACTAACTGCCCAGGCTCACACATGAACAATGGCCATTTGGGCGAGGCACTGGAATGTTACCAGCCTCATGGAAGAGTCAATGCCTTCAGAAGATGAAGGGAGAAAATTTGAAAAACATTCATACTCAAGATCACTGCTCCTGCCAGTTTGAAGATACTCACCACCCACCAGTTGTACACGTCGGGGTCCAGCTTCATGTTAGCTTTTGTCCAAAGTGGCAGAATGTCCTGATCAAAGTGCTCATCGAACCACTGCGACACGCCGGGGTCGCCCACGCAATGATCACAAGCACACGTCTTCTGACCCACAGAATCCTTGCTCAACTTCTGCACGCCCAAGTAACTGGGCACCAGTTTTACTCGGTGGGCATCCTCCACACCCTGGGTCTCCAGGTAGGCCATGTTGGTCACGCCTGTCAGCGTGTAGGTGAAAAACAGCGAAGTCAGAAAGGCAATGAGCAGTGCAAGGAAGAGGAAACATACCCGAAGCGAGCACTTCATTATCGCACTGTTGCCCTTTGGGTTCGGGCCTTCTGTTGTGACAAGAAGTCCTCGCTGCTGATTCTGATGTATTGCTGGGTGACTTCAGCAGGCAGGGCATAGGTCAAAAGAGGAAGATTGTCAAAAATCAACTGCGCTGTTTGTCCCTGTCTAATTTAATGGAGCCTTGCTGTTGGTTTTAATTGGAAATCCTCAGAGAGTACTTCAGCTGTTCTGTTAAACACTGGCATGTAGCAGTTAGAGATGCCCAACCGAGACTGCTTGCTGGATGGTAATTTCTCTTTCAGTCAGACATTCAGCCTCTGCTTTTACTTACTTCTCTCTTCTCCCCTTTGTAAACGTAGCTGAAGGTTCTGCTAAATCTCCCTTTTCCTCCGAATTAGTGAGAGTTAAAAAAGCTCCATCATCCTTTGGAACATGCTTGACAGAATCAGCCTCCTCGAGCCAGCGACCAGCTCACTCGTTAGTTTCTTAGTCCTCCGAGAAATTAAGGAAGTAGTTTGATTTCTCCGTGATAGGATGTTAAGATGAATTCGGTGGGAATGGAGAGCCCTGTGAAACTGCTCTTTGATTTACTCTCGTACTGTGAGGCACAAACCAGATCTTCCAAAAAGTCTTTCCTCGTCTTAACCGGAACCCAGATCGCTGCTCCAGAAATTTCATAGCATCTCTTGCACGTCTTTTATTTTCATGAAGAGGTATGCCTGTGAGAGAGCTGTTGCCAAGGTGACTATTGATATGTGCTCAAAAAAAAAGGAGGTAAATCAAAGCGAGCAGACGAGCGGGCTGTCTGCTCTTACTGCCTCACAAGTCCTCTGTATGTTCGTTGCTGCCATTCACCTTCCTTAATCCACTGTCAGGCGAGAGATTACATCAACGCTACACACATTTCTTTCCCCTCCACGAGCAGCAGAACTAATTAGACGGGTGTGCTCTGCTTTCTAAACCTTCGCCAGCTTTTCTTCTGGGTTTAGCTGTTTGGCCAGTGTACTCGGGACTTTCTCAGGCAGACAGTGTACTTCGTTCCACTTGAAAAGCCTGGAACAAGGACAAAAAAAAGACAAAAAAGAATTCAGTCTACATATTCTGTAAACAAATCAAAACAAAAGTGCCCTGCTTTATTTTCTGTGTGGTTCAGTCAGTTCAAAGTGCTGGATTAGGAAACAAACCTCTGTACTGTATACAAACAAATCAGTTAACTAATATCCCTAGGCATCATTGTCCCTCTATACTGTGAGTTGGCTGTGACCAAAATAACGTTTTTGTCTTCAATTCTCTCCCCTCCACTCCTGGCTCTTGTTGGGATAAAACTCCATGGGCACCAGCAGCCCTGTGGTATCATAACCAAGTGGCCATTCTTCATTGTGAGCCTGCACAATGGCTGGTGCCAGGCTATTCGACTGTGGGGGGCATCGAAGGCAAACTCAATCCTGGCCTCACCCGACATTCATAAACAGGTACCTCCCAGCAGGGATCATCAGATAGAAATCAGGGGTGAGAACCCTGGCTGACCTTTCAGCTCTCTGGCTCAGTGAGACTGGAACTAACTGGCTATCCTAGCTGAGACCAGCTGACAGCATAGACACTTGATAGGAACCAATTATATATTTGTGACTGTACATGTGGCCTCAGTTTCATTGGTGTAGGAAGAGGCGAAAAAATAAATCAGCCAACGGTCTCGCTGCTGATCGGTGTGTAGTGAGTCCTGCAGGAAATTGTGCGTGTGTCAATGTCACATGCACCATCTAGACTCACGCTTAAGCAATGCCCTGGGGGACTGCCCGCATCCACGACTGTTGTGGGCAACAGAGCTGAACCCAACCCCGTTCTTACCCAGCACCTACACAAGCATACTTTCCAGCAAGCATCTCTAAATAATGATTAGATGCAGAAACGTAACTGTGTTTCTTTTCCCTCTTCTAGTCCAGAGTCACTGAGATCAATAGCCCGACTGCAATCAACAGATCGAACAGAGAACCTTCATGATCTGTACCACACCAGCAGTGTATTTACCCATTGAACCACCAGGGAGAAGGGGGGGGATTTTTTATTAATGGTAAACACTGCTCGTGAACCTTCTATTGGGACTCATGTCACATTATCAGGGAAAGAATGTCCTTTTAATGAGCCATACCTTGCCAGGATTGTCATGTTGGAGCGGACTATTACGAGTGCAAGTCCTAAGAGCTGCATATAATACCTTGTTACTTAAAATAATATTTACTCTGGGGGGGGTCACTGCTTCATAGGAACACAGTGTTTGATGGAATAATTATCCCTTCATCCGATCACTTCTATTACAGACAGTACAAAGATTGAGTGTACACTTCCAGAAAGGTAATTTATTATAAAGAGCGCTTGAATTTATTATGAAGAGGCAACTGTCAACAAGTAGAGAGGCGCCTGCAGTGTGAACTCCCACCCAGACACAGTTCCATTTCCATGGCAACTCTCCTTTGATCCCAGCATTCAATTCATTAAAAATATAATAAAAACAGAAAACATATGTTTCAGGTGGACTTATGGTCAAGGCACAAAATGGAGCTGAGCAGAATGGAGGACATTGTTTTGCAGAATCGGTTTATAAAATACTTATTCCGGTTCGGAGAATGGGCGCACAGAGAGTGATCTCTAAGAAAAACATCTATGCCGCAAAACCACAGGAAATACAGCAGTGATCTAAAACTCAGGTGGTCAAGACGAAGGTTAAATTCATTATCCAAAGTACATTGAAGAGATTCTAAGGCATTGAGAAAAGGTAGTCATCTGGCTGGACAGGATGATAGCCGAGCTGTTCAGAATACTCCATGACGGAGGAAGTTCATCCCAGAGACTCAGTCTGGAAAGTGTGGAATACAGATTGTTTTGCAAACAATCTCTTTGTATGGGTGAAAATAATTGGAAAGCACTTGATCCAACATTTTAATCCACTTGCCCTTTGTAAAATCTCTGATACACATCCAGAAAGTCCTTTGCAAATATTCTACAACTATCAATGGGACCACACCTGGAAGGGAGGTACCTAGGGTGAAAAACCCACTGGTAAGGGGAAAATTATCCACAATAACTGAACATCTACCATTCTTTGGTGGGAGGGGGCTATTGACAAAAATGTCACGTACATCATCATCATCATCAGTGGTCTGCCTGAGGCACTTTCTGGCTCAATTCTCCCTTTTCCTAACCACTCTGACTTGTGCTTCTCTCTTCAAATCTCCAAACAATCTCCCATTCTTCAGGTGATCCAAAAACATCCTTCTTTTCCTCCCTCTTGGGTCTTTTTTCCTTCCAATTGTCCTTCTAACATCTCTTTCAACATCCCATCCCCTCTCAGCGTGTGCCCAATCCAATTCATTTGCCTTTTTCTGATAACCTCAGTCAAACTACGTCCTTTTTGTATCATTATCCTTGTTACTTTACTTATTCACGTGTCTCCAAACCCACATCTCACAGCTTTCTAGAAGCCTGTCCTCCTCTTTCCTCAGCGTCCATGATTCAGCACTAAATAACACTCCATAACAAAGTCTTCACTAATCTTTTCTTTAGTTCTCTATTCAATTGTCCAGTCAATATCATCTTCCTTCTATTAAATGCAACTTTTCCCATTGTAATCCTAGCTCTCACCTCCTTGCCACATCTGCCATCTTCAGTCATTAAACTTCCCAGATATTTCAGTCATCTCACCTGATCCAACTGCTCCTTGTTTATTAAAATTCTCAGTTTCACCTGCATGTCTAGAAACCTTCATAACTTTGGTCTTACCCACTTTGATCTTCATTCCATATTCCATTGCTGCAGCATTGAGGCTATCGGCCAACAACTGTTGTTCATTCATGGTACTTGTCATCAGCAAATCTGACAGCTTTCAGTAGCTGAACTTTCATTCCTGTCTATACCTAATTAAGCATTTCTCTTACTATGGCTTCTGCATACACGTTGAACAGCACAGGGAACAAGTAGCATCCCTATCGCACTGCTCTTCCAATCACTCCTGGTTCTGACTCTCCATCTGATACCCTACTTGCAGTTTGTCTCAAATACAAAGCCTTTATCGGGCATCAACCTCTCCAATCCGCACCAATATTCCATAGTGCCTCCATTATTTTGATCTAGTTCACTCTATCGAAGACGTTTTCAAAAGCTACAAAGCAAATGTACATCTCTTGTTTATGTTCTAACATAGTTCTCACTCAGAACTCTTATTATCCTTATAGTCTCTTATTCACATCTTCTGCGAAAGTCAATTTGATCTTTGTCAAAATCTGCTTTTGCTCTTAACCTTCTTGTAAGTAATCTGAGCATAATCTTTGAGGCATGTGGAATCAATCTGATAGTGCGAAACTTGTCACATTTACTCGGGTAAGGAGGTGCTATGATTAATATTTTCATGAAATCGTCTGGCCATTCCACTTTCAAGTACATGTTTACACAAATCAATGAGTTTGTTTGTTGTCTCCTCTCAAGTTTTTAATCAATTCTGCTGGAATCTCACTGTACTTACAGGATTAAAAACCATAAACACCAGGTTCACTCACTGAAAACTGTCCAGCTTGTTTTGACACAATAGCCACAGAATATAGACATTGGACCTGAAACCCACGATCCCACTCCGCCATTGTAATTATGGTGGAACAGAAGTTGCGCCCCACCAGTGACCCAAGTGCCCGACGGTGTTGGAGTTCCTGGGGTCAGGCCATTTGCAGGCACCCATATGGTAATGCCGCATCTTGGACCTCTCACCAGAGGGAGCAGCAAAAAGCAGTGCTGGATAGCTGCTTATGGTCTCGCTAGACAATGCAGAAAACATGTGAAATTGGCCCTTTTATAAGATAATTGAGTTTTTTCAGTACATTGTGGAGCTTTACTTGGAGCTAGTGTACTTGGGCACTGCCTTTGTCCCTTCTCACACAGTGTGCTTAGCCAGCTCCCAGGGCACCAGCAGGCACACCGCAGTCTGAATCTCCCGGGACGTTATGGTGTGCCGATTGCTGTATTGGGCCAGGCAGGAAGCCTCACCTGTGATGCGCTCGAAAACATCGCTCACAAACGAGTTCATGATGCTCACGGCTTTGGAGGTGATGCCGTGTTGGGGTGAATCTGCTTCATCACATTGTAGATGTAGAAGGAGTATAGTTGATTTCACTGGACCAGAAGTTCAGTCTTGAAGTGTTCCAGGCCAAGAGTCCCCACTGAGGGCCCCGCTTGCACCATTCCAATGTATTTTGCCCCTGTATCTCGTCAGTGTACAATACACTGGGGGCACAGGAGAAGTGGCCAGTGGGAATTCCGGTAGTTAACGCCATTCCGTCAGTCCTGACTCCTTTTAATACAACTATTTGTAATGGGCCAGACTCACCTCATGCCTGGCCTGCCCCAGAGGATATCCCCACGGCAGTTTCTTTGGGCTGGAGACCTGCTGTTGCTGGATTCCACCCCATTTTCTTGCCCACCCCTTGTTAAAATTGGATGGTCTGTCTGAAGGCCAGAGATACTGTGTGGATGATCAGCAACAAACTGCCCTGTAAACTTTAATACTCAGGGACCTTGGTCTGGATTTTATCATGGAGCCGGGAAGAGAGTGAGGGGGATGGGAGGGGTGGGGAAGTTTATCGGACGCGAAACCGGAAGTAAAGTTGGCGGGTCGGATCTGCGATCACAGCTTAATTGAAGGATTAAATTTTTACTTCCGGGTTTGGAGCCCGGCAGCCAGATTGAGAGGCTAGCTGCCTGTCAGATGAGAATGCAGCGGAGAGAGATCAGAGTCTTCGGGGATTGTACGGGGGTGGGGGGGGTCAGGATGAGATCGGAATCTTTGGGGGTTAGATGGGGGGGTCAGGGAGAGAGCGGGATCTTTGGGGGTTGGATGAGGGGGGTCAGGGAGAGAGCGGGATCTTTGGGGGTTGGATGAGGGGGGTCAGGGAGAGAGCGGGATCTTTGGGTGTTAGATGGGGGGGTCAGGGAGAGAGCGGGATCTTTGGGGGTTGGATGAGGGGGGTCAGGGAGAGAGCGGGATCTTTGGGTGTTAGATGGGGGGGTCAGGGAGAGAGCGGGATCTTTGGGGGTTGGGTGAGGTGGGCAATCGCAGTTGGGGGGGTGGGGGGAGGTGAGCAGTCAGCCACCACTGGAGTTGAAGTGTCGGCCATCAGGGGAAGGTCTTGGTCATCGGGGGGAGTCTTGGACATCGGTGGGGGGGCTCTCGGCTGATTACAGGGGTCTCGAGCATTGGAGGGATCGCGACCATCGGGGAGGTCTCGGACATCGGGGTGGTCAGCCAATCGCGGGTGTTACGTGGTGCTGCTCTTGAACCCTTGTTTCTTGGCTGGCAAAATGGGAGGTGTTGGTGCATGAGACATGCACAGAAAATTGAGCGCAGAAGTAATCACATGCCAGTGTAATTTTTTTTAACCACAGGAGGACTCCCAGCGACTTCGGTTATCTTTCTTCTCGCCCTTCCCGCAAAGACTCCCTTTTCATTCACTTCTCCATTTCTATCGGAGCTGCTCTGATATTCACTTTCCATATTGGAGCTTCTGAAATATCCTTTTGCCTCACCTGTGATCAACAAGGCTCACAACCATTAGGCTTGGGGGGAATCCACCTGCTCCTCCTGGCCCACAAGCAGCGCAATAAACACACTTACCTCATAATCCATCCCTTCTCGCCTCCTTTTCACTGGCAAGATTCATGAGCCTGGGAAACCCGCACTGAAGACATTAAAGTTAAAGGTCAATAAAATTCGATTTAAAAAGACCTAATTAACACCTCATAAGGATGTTAATTGATGCTATAACTACCTGCCCGCTAGAACTAATTAAGGTCGTGATTGCGGTGAGTAGGTTACTCGCACGCATCCAAACACTCCTCCGTTAAATCCGGAAGTGGGCGCGTTGGAACCGGGATGCGGTCACGCTCCAAAATTCACATATTTTAATTACTCACCCGCCCCCCCCAACCCACCCATTCTTGGGCATTAAAACTCCCCCCTTGTGTCTGATTCCATTTACACTGCAGTTTAGTGCATTGGACGTGACTGCCATATTCCATCAGGAGGGGTAGGCTAACTTGTATCTAATGTAATTCTACAGTGTGTCAATACTTCGGTTCACCTATCCATTTACTGTTTAAGAAGTCTATTGGACAATTTATAACCTAAGCCACTAATGATGGGGTAGATTTTGACTTTGTGTGATAATGTAAAATGGGTGATAGTGAATCAGCTACTTCAATGGAAATAAAAAATCAGGAGAGATGTAAAATGGGCTGTCGATTCGCTATCATCCGTTTTACACTATCGCACAAAGTCAAAATCTACTCCAAAGTGTTTATTCTACTGCATTTCAGTCAAAGAAGATCACATGAGGGTATGTGATATAACCAGTAGCCAAAATACAGTAAGGTGCATTTTCTGTTCAATCCCTGGACAAATGATCCAGATAGTATGCAGGTTATGGCACTCTCCTGGTCATAGGGAGTAAGGGCTGGCCAATAGGAGTGGTCTGAGTATGAGAAAAATATCCAGAGTAAAAACTCAAAAATGTAACGGGGTCCACAGTCAGCTTTGAGTGGCAAGAAGCCCCATTGCAGGATGTTGCACAGAGTTTGCTGAGGCACCGTAAGCTTGTGGCAGGATGTGCAACAGCAGATTTGATCATCAATCTCAATGCCATCTCCATATTGAAGGTTTCTGGACTTGTCCCAGTTTCAACAGAGTATTTTTCTCCCCTACAGATAGATTGTAATTATACTAACTTTTAAGATGTGTATTCAGAAAAATGCAAATGCAATGTAGGGCGAGTTTGTTGTACATATTCAAGTGTTCGCTAATAGCAATATGAGAATGTTCTTTCAACAGAAAACTATCCAGCTCTTTCTTGAATTTGCTGACACTATCTGCATACTTAGTTTCTCTAATATGTGGGAGAAAAAAAATCACCAGATCCTGCCACTTGAGTAAATAAACAGATCAAATTAATAAGGACGTTAAAGTTAATCCAAATTCTTAGCTTCAGTTGAATTTTCTTAAAAGGGTGAAATTCAATCTTTGAAAACCACCGATATCTATTGTACAGCACGACACAAGTCCTGGATTATATACCATGTGATTAGACCAGACAGCACTCCTCGTTCAATAGGCGGAGGAAAGGTTGTTTCTTCCTCTCTTGAGTGACTATCTCGTTCATGTCTGGCATCTATAATTCCCCACGGCAGGTGTTTTTGTCAAATACATTGAATTAATGAAAAGGAATCAAAACTGCAGCTTGCATGAGGTGGGAATGTCTAATTAGACCTAGTCAGAAGCTCCGAAGGTGGGTATTTAACATATACAGAAGAATTCTACAATACATTTCAATTAAAATGAATGCCAATTTGCTGACGTTATCCATCTACTTGGTTTCCCCAATATGTGGGGAAAAAAATCCAGCCATGTGTTTGTATTTGCTGTATTATATGTTTTATCTGTTGTTCACCAACAGTGTTTGCTCCTGCAAACCAGTTTGAGAAAGAGGAGTAATGAGGCTGATCTCCTGTGTTAAAAGGATCACCAATGAGGAATGGCAAGGTAAGCGAGGGCTCCTCACCGTTTTAAAGGGGCATCTCAAAACGGACCTTGTAGAGACATGTAAAACATTTAATGGGATAGAGCAGTGGTTCCCAAACTGGAAGGACGCTAGGCATTGTGGCTGGGAAATTCCTTTGATCTGCTCCCTGTTTACGCGCATCAACGGGGTTTCCACTGCACTTCCGGCAAAGTAACGCCGGCAAAGTGGGAGCAGGTCCGAGGAATTTTCCAGCCAGTGAGTGCTAATGATATGATTGGACTTTATATTAACACCCAGAAGTGTGAGGGAGCAGAATTAAAACAGCTAAAGTGACCAAACTGCTGAAATATTCTGGGTTACCAGCTATATCTACACTAATATTAATTATGCAAAAATACTTGGAAAGAGGGGCGCATGCATGGGACTGAATTTCTGAAGGGGGAGCTCAGCAAAAAAAAGTTTGCTGCAATGAGGAGATGGCAGGATTGGTATTCTGGAACAATGAGATCAAAATGGCTGATGAGCTTCTTCATCTGAACCTAATATGTAATCTTGTGGAACTTTCTAGTTTACAGGACAGAGATCAGCACCCTGCCAAATGGGAGACACCTTCACACAACAGGAGTGCAGACCGTTCTCTTGTCTGCCATCATCAACTCCTCTGTGCCTGATTAGATGTGCCTCAACAGGTTGGTGCTCCACTTACATAGAGTAGATGGATGCGGCTCCATCAGTTTTGAGTTTCCAGATGTAGAATTTTCAGACCTTGTTTCTTTTAATTGGTGAAGGGCCAAGGCCTATAAAGTTGTGCACATTTTTTGCACAATGAAAGACATTGGCAAATTGTAACAAGGGGCATAGATTCAGGATTATCAGTAGAGGAAAGAGGGACGTTAGAAGATTTTTTTCACATAGAGGGTTACATAGAATTATATCGAATGTACAGCAGAGACAGGCCATTTGGCCTAATTGGTCCATGCCGGTGTTTATGCTCCACATGAGCCTCCTCCCACCCTACTTTATCTAACCCTATCAGCATAGCCTTTTATTCCTTTCTCCCTCGTGTGTTTATCCAGCTTCCCCTTAAATGCATCTATGCTATTTGCCTCAACTACTCCTTGTGGTAGCGAGTTCCACATTCTAACCACTCTCTGGGTAAAGAAATTTCTCCTGAATTCCCTATTGAATTTATTAGTGACTGCTCATATTTATGGCCCCTAGTTTTGGTCTCCCCACGAGTGGAAACATCCCCTCTACGTCTACCCTATCTACCCTACCCTACCCCCAGCGACGCCCACATCCCATGAACGAAAAAAAATGTCCTGATGGTCTTAGACAGATAAGGGTTGTATGTGCCCTGGTGCTCTTGAGAGACTGTACGTGTCTCCTGATAAACTGAACTCCTGATCTCAATCTTGAAAATATGGGCAGGCGCAGAGTGGAGGTCATTATACCACAAGGACGGAGAGCTCTTCCAATACACCTGCCAGGATACTTCACAGCCTAGGCCTGGTAGTAGGATGGGACTTTGTTGAAAATTCCATCTTGCAGCTGCTTGCATAAGTTACAAAGTATGGGAGATCTGGGTCAAAACTGGAATGGTATGGGATACAGAACAATAGTGGGAGTCCCAGGATACCTGGGCCTGTGGAACTTGTGAATGGAGAGTTTAGCTCAGTTGCACTCTCTTGGCTGTAGTGACTGGTGGGCTGCAATGACCATAAGGAGGCGAAGCAGATGGAAAAGTGGAAAATAACAAGCACCCTATCCTCTCCCTGTAGCTTTGCTCCCTACTATCCAATGCTCCAGAAACATTTGATAAATGTGACCTACAAGAAGCTTCTCATTTTATTTCCATTTGTTATTTTGTTTGATCATTTTAAGAGATCAAGCAACCACTTTTAGTCACATTTACAAATTAGATTTTAATGGTCTGCCAGAGGAAACAAAAAATTACCACAAAGGTGCAATCTGCAATACCCTTAACATGCAACTGCATCGCTTTTCTTATATAGTGGCTGTATGTAGGGACCTTCACCATTAGGTTTCAGGGAAAGTGATGTCAAAGATATACATGTGCGACACGGTCTAATGTTTATGTTGCCACCTTGTTCTGATCTCTGTGTAGGTCAGTTCAGTGGGCAGGCCTGGGGAACATAACATGATAATTCTGTGCTATTGCAATGAAAACCACTTACTGACAGACCTGTGCACACTGTGCAACTCTCTAACCTTGACACCTAATATGGAGTTTCTGCAGGATCCTGGCAAGTCAAGATAATCGGAGATCTCTTCAAATAGATAGATCGAATTAATAAACCATATTGTGGGGGGGGGCGGGGAGGACATTACTTCACAGTGAAGATCCTTTCCTCTCTCTCACAAGTAATATTTTAATATTTGCATTTACAAACGGGAAGAAGGGGTTGGGTTGGGTTGGTACGGTTTCCACTTCACGATTCCCTGCATGATGAGTTCCCAGATTTTAGCCATCCCATTGTGGGGAGGTACCAGGCAGAGACGTAGGCATGTTCTAAGAAACTCAGAGCTAACCCAGGATTGCCCTATAGCACCACTTATGAGCAGATCAATTATCCACTATCCACTCAGAGACAATATGTCATACAGGAAGAAAATATAAATACTAAGGGAAAAAAGAAGGCTCCTTCTTGACTGGATGGTAATGGTATCTTCACCTGGCTAGCACTACGTCATACAGTCTAATAAGTCCCAGATTCAGCCCCTGCTGTATGCTGAGTTAACTGATTTCAGATGGGGGAACAATAGAGCTATGATTGGCCTCAGTGCCCTGGGCACTTGAAGGGGAAAAACAATTTGGCATATTTGCCGCTCATTACTACTACCCAACAACTCCTACTGTGAATATGAGAACAGGATTGGGCTCCACCATGACACTTTCTGCAGTTAAATAACCAGCATTCACTGTCTTGGCTGACACATGAAGAATGACCATTTGGGTGTGGTACAGGAGAGCTGCCTGCGCTCATGAGACCATCGTCCAGATAGGGCCTTCAGGAGAGGAGGGATGAAAATTGAATAGAAATAAAGTAATACAAAAGAAGCAGAAAAGAAGAAATGTATAAATTTATCTCCATCCCCATGTATCAGAATGATTGTTTTAAACTAGGCTCAGAATGAGCAAGGGTTAACTCCATATTCTCAGATAAGCAACAAGGGTCACCATTTCATTAGCAACAACTTTCTGTACCACAAGACGATTTAACATTTCATCATGTAACAGGAAGTTTCTTCATACACTGCACAAAGAATGGCACTTTTCATTCAGTCAGCTTGGAAGCTGCTTCCCAGGTCTCGCCAAAGGTATACATAGCCGGCAAAGCTTCCATGTAAGCTTTGGTCAATAGGATTTGTGCCTCCTTCCATATGTAGTCCGGATTAGTTTTGCATCTAATTAATGACAGCGCTATGCTTGGTCCACTGCAGAGATTTAATGCCACGAAACTGCTCCTTTCCATTTCCATCAACTCAGCGTTCCAAGTCCTGCTCCAGCTGGATTCTACACTGTGGAATTTTAATTACACTCTGGAGGAAGGCTTTTCTTGTGCAGAAACTCATTAAAGAAGCTGCTCGCTCACATTGCAGCTGTAATCGGGTGTCAGGCAAAGGCTTGCTGTAATACTGAAATCATGGGGTCGATTTTAGGATGGCCGAACGGGTGCGTTGGGGACGTGGGGGCTCGTAAAATCAGGGAATCCCGGAGCGGGTCCGGAGCCCGGCTCCAACCCGCCCACTTCCGGGTTCCCCAGTGACGCGTTTGGGTGCGCGCGCAGCTCCCGCATGCGGGACTCCCACCGGCAATTAAAGCCGGCGGGATGAGAATTTAAATACTTACTTACCTAGTTGAGGTACTTGACAGACCTCATTGACAGGAGATTTTGGCGGGGGTGCAATTTTCATGGATCCTCAGCATGTTTCCTGTGCTGTGGGAAACACTCCCCATTGGAGCAGACGTGTTTCAGCCAGCAGCCAGTGGGAGATGCAAAGGATTTTTTGACAGTTGGGGGAAAAACCTCATTTATTGCAGCAGGGCAACCTGTCACTTCAGATAAAGTTTTGGCTGCAACACCTTTGTCTTTCCACTCAAAATTATTAATTTATATCCTAAACTCTGCTGTGCAAACACATTTACCTACTTTGCGGACCCCCTCAAACTCACACCGTCAGGATGGGGGCTGCCGTGGCTGCATTCATCACTTCATCCGAGGATGAGCAACATCACCAGCCTCGCCAGGCAAGCCGTCCACCTCCGCCACGTGGAGCTCCACAACACAGTGCTGCGCCACAGGCACCTGCACAAAATAGTCGTGCAACTACACATACACCCATTGTAGGGTGACCCAATGGGTGGCATCAAGTGTGGGTGTTCATGGAGAACCTCATGAAAGGGACTTATTGCACAAGCCAGTCAAGAATGGCCAAGACATGGCAGTAGTGGTGACAATATAATATTTAATGTGAGTTGAACCAAAATCAAATATAAATAAAAAACATGACAAACCGTCAAACACCCTTGTGCATCCCCTTTGTGCTCACAAAACCTTTGCCTTACGCTTCCTACTACTCATACGTGATGCATCCCCTGTGGCTGCAGCAGAGGTAGTGGCAGGTTGGGTGAGGGTGACCGTGAAAGAGATGCATCAGAGGGTGAGTATGAGACAGAGCCATGAGATTGGATGAGGATTGGGTTGAATGGTAGTGGTGGGATGAGTACAGGGGAGGTGAGTAATTGCAGGTAAGTTGAGGATGAGGTTTGAGTGGGTGTGAGGAGTGATGTGACAGAGTAGTGTTGGCTGTGCAGAAGGAGTGTGGGGTGGGGGCGGTGATGTGGAAGACGGAGTGTGGGAGAATGAGTAAGTGTGCTCACTTTGGCTGACCTACTTAGGTCATTGAAGCGCTTCCTGCACTGGGTCCAGGTGCGGGATATGTTGCTGGTGCTGGTGACCTCCTGTGCCACCTCTAGCTGGGCCTTCTTGGTGGCAGAGGCAGGCCACTTCCTCCCGTCCGCTGGGTAGAAGATCTCCCTCCTCCTCCTCACCCCATCCAATAAGACCTGGAGTGAGGCATCATTAAACCTGGGAGCAGCCTTTCCCATGGGCTGCTCCATGCTGTAATTTTGGCTGTTTGCTGCAGGAGCAGCATTGGAGGACTGCCCCTTTAAATAGGTCTCCTCCAGCTGACAGCCTGTGATGCGGGTGCGCAGTCCACCCACTGCGCAGGTTTCCAACGGGAAACCCGGAAGCCAAGGTAAGTGGCTTCAATTTACTCACGATCATGTGGGGAACCCACCTATTTTACTGGGCGGGTTACCCACGCGCCCAGTCGACCCCCCACTGCCAACCTGCCTCCCTGGTAATATTGGGGCCCATCTCTCTGCGGGTGGTGGGAGGGGCAGTGTCATAAGTGAGACCTATGAGGCCTTTGATGTTGGGGGTAAGGGAACTTTCTGATATAATACAAAGCAGTGAATCTAAGCCTGTGCTGAGTTACCCTGAACTCAGAAAGGGCATCACTGAGACTCTATCAACTGACCTCAGTGACCCTGGGCAAGGGAGGGAAGTAATTTAACCAAAGTTCCTGCTCCTGATTGCTATCTATTCACCCCAGTTGGACGTATGAGCATGTGGTCATTGAGTGAGGACAGGATCTGGTGAGGACAAGATGGGGCTTGGCTGCGATGCATGCCATGGTTGAATATCTGCCTGTCTAGGTTCACATATGAAGGACTGTCAGTTTGCAAGAGACAATGGGGCTAAGTTGGGCCATGTAGCGCCTATTTTTTTAGGCACTACGTGGACGACTAAGACTTGAAAATGGGGTCTGAAATGTACGCACACACTTACGATGGGAAGTGCGCAGGACGCCATCTTGGTAATGGGGTTTGTGCGCGAGCACCTAACGACAGCCGGCAGCACGCAGGGTAAGGAGATTATGACATTGATCATCAGTACAGTTTTACAACTCCACACTCCAGCCAGCTCTTAACCTCACACAGCTGAACGCGACGTTAAACAGCATAACGGATCACCCACCGGTGCTATTAAAAGAGATCATGAAGTACTTACAGGTTAGTTGCTGGATTATTTCTTCTGGCTGCTGGTGCAATTGTATGTGTTTTTGGAGGTTTCCTATACAGTGGAACCTGTAAATTAGGAATATCTAAGGGACTTGCATCAGGTGTCCTTTATTTGCAGGTGTCCCTATTTTCAAAATGGTCATTGTATATTCAGTAAACTATTTGGGACTGTCAATGGGTGTCCCTTTTTTGCAGGTCATTGCCCGTTATCCTAGCAGCAGTCATGATTTGTTCATTCTGCGGCCGTCCTCTGTTCCACCTGTCTTTGAACCAGAACGGCAAGTCAAATGCTGGCTACTGGGTGACAAGGGTTATCCCCTCATGACGTGGCTCATGACTGGTCAGGAACCCATGCACACGTGCACAGCAGGTCTACAATCAGAGCCGTGCTGCCACATGGAACATCATCGTGCACACTATCGGCGTTCTCAAGCACCGCTTCCGCTGCCTGGACCCTCAGGAGGAGCCCTGCAGTCCTCAGCTGAGCAGGTATTGAGATTTGTGGTAGTATGCTGCATGCTGCACAATCTGGCCATTATGAGGGAACAGCCCTTGCCACCAGCCCAGGCGAGAACCTGAGGAGCACGAGCAAGAGGACGAGGAGGAGGAGGCGGAGAAGGAAGTGGAGGAGGAGGAGGAGGAAGTGGAGGATGAGGAAGGGAGGTTACAACATAGACAGGCCCTTTCTGCCAGAGCTCTACATGATCAGATTATCAATGAGCAATTCCAGTAACCTCAACTCAACTCAATACCTTCCCATTCACCAACAATCCCTCTCTCAGTGACCATCACATCGTCCTCCTTATGATAACATGTTGCTTCCTCCCTCAGCACAGCGCAGAAATAAAAACCACCACCAAATGAAAATTCAAATCCACATTTATAAATTCACTCATGGAATAATATGTACAAAATGAAACTATTCACCCTTGTTCATTCCCTTAGTGCCTGTCATTCGTGTGCCTTTACCTTTCCTGGTGTTCCTAAAAGGTGCTTCCCCAGTGGCTGGAGCATGGTGGTGGAAGGTTGCTGGCCTTTAATTGAGAAGAGTGCAGATGGCCTTGGAGGACGACCTCAAGCAGCTCTGGGCCTAGACAGCCTGGCTTCAGATTGCACCATCTCGGCCTGGGCTGCAGCAGCCAGGACTGGTTGGCCGACAGGCATCAGCAAGGGCACTGGCAGAGTGGCAGGGCTGGGAGCAGGAATGCTGTCATCCTGAGAGAGGACAGCGGGTTCGTCTTCCATGGAGCCACTGCCACACTCCTGGGGTGGCACCTTAGCAATCCTAGTGATCTGTTGGCAAACAGATTGCTGGACTGCTGTGACGCCCTGGAAGTCCCTTTTAACAGTGGCACCCAGAGCCACGATGGCAGCAAACTGAGTTTCCAAGGCAGCAGTCAGACTTTTGATGGAAGCTGTTACATCGGTCATTAGACACTGCATCATGTTGGGTTCCACAGGTGTGCTGATGGAGGTGACCACCCATTCCATGTTGGAAAGGATGGGCTCCAAGCTCTGTGCAAAGCTCTGCACCAAGTGGGAGCTTGACTCCTCTTTGCTCCTTGACATTTTGTGCAGGCTTTCCAGTGCACCAAGCATTTGGTTGTGTGTGCCCATCTTCTGTAGCCTGGATCGTCGAAGCCTTCATCTGACTCCTGTGCAGTAGAACAGGTGTGCGACCTCGCCCTCCGGTGAGCTGGCATCTATGGAATCCTATCCCCCCACCCTGGCTCCTACGCATTTGTGTCTGGTGTCTCACCATGTGCAGATCCCTCCTCTGCCCTCGCCTCTAAATTACGGACATTGTCAGTCTCTGAGCTGATGGCTGCGAGTGTAAGATCGAGTGATAGTGTCTCTTCATCATCACTATCCTCTTCTTCTGCATCCTCTGAAGGTCCCAGTTCTTGGGTATCTGAAATGAAAAAGGGACAAGGGTTGGGTTGTGGTGAGGGGAGAGGAGAAAGTAAGAAGTGTGTGCTTACACCATCTGCAGCTTGTGAATCAGAAAAGATTGTGGGATGAGGGAAAGTGGGAAGAGAGGAGGATTAGGTATGCAGAGACCTTCATCATTGATCCCTCCAGCGCCACCAGCGGCCATAGCGATAGCCAGTCCCATGATGGCCAGCACTGTCTCCTCTATGAGGGTTAAAATGCGCTTGTCCTCCTCCAGTTGTTCATTGTTGCCTCCTGTTATGCGCTACCTTCTCCTGAAAGAAAGAGGGAAGTGTGTCAGTGAGTGTCCTGCAAGATGTTTGGATGATGTGGCTGCCATGGTTGAATAACTGCCAATATGTGCATGTGTGAGCCTTGAGTTGTGGGTGTGAGGCGTGCAACAATGCTAAGAGTGTGAGGGTGAGATAAAGCATAGGAATTGAAGGGTTGAGTACTGATTGATAGATATTCCTGGTAGGTGCGTGATGGGGGTGTAGTGAATTGAGCAGTGGGCAAGGCTAATGGTGCAATTGATAGGATATGCCATTTGATGATTGAACTCACTCACCATGACAACTCGTATCAGATCACTGAAATTCTTCCTGTGCTGCATCTATATTCTTGGAGCTATGCCCCTGGCATTGACCCCCCCACCGCCGCTTGAGCATACGTCTGGATGGTCTCCTGCCCCCTTGCGGATACAGGACCTCCTTCCTTCTCTCCACCTCTTGCACCAAGGCCTCCAGTGCATTGTCAGCGAACCTTGATGCACACTCTCTCGCATATTCAACCATTCTTCAATATATTACAGCACAGATTCACTTCACAGTTGACTTCCACCACTTTTTGCATCTCCCCTTTAAGAGGTGCAGGATGCCTTTAAGTAGCGCCAGCCACTCGCAATATCGGGACCCCTGCTGATGCATGCAGCCAACAAACAGTGCAGGTAGCGTGGCTGCACGCGGCAATCATTTAAATCAGCAGGCAGCACAAATTTAACGTGCTGCCTGCATCACTATGAACAGGCGCAGGTTAATCACGTACCGCAATCCCTGCACCTGTTTTCAGGGGTTATCCAATTTAACCCCCAGAGCCTTCAAGAGAAAAAGGAAGAAAAAAACATTTGTTGCTCATGGATAAAAACTAAACAAATATTGAGGACATAAATAAAAGGAAGAGGTGGGAACCACACAGTGACATGGAGAAGGACAGGTGGAGGTGGTCTGGGAGAGCAATATAGGGGAGTTGCTCCTGTCTCACATTCATGTACGGGTAACTCTTTTAAAAAATCTTTCCAGTTATTTTTCTTCTCTCTCTTGCCCTTCTTTCTTTGCTTCCCCCTCCTGTCTTTTCTGGTTGTTGGGGAAGTTGAATCTAGACCAGGGCATGCAGATATAATTCAGTCCCATTTTAAAGTCATACATTTTGTCCTTATTTTATCTAATTTTTGATTTTATATTATTTGCAACAATTTTGAAGTAGAGTCGGTTGCAGCATTTGGCGTCTCTACGCAATACAGGCTGAGGGATTGAAAGACACAAAACTGAGCTGCTACAGAAGCACCAATGGCCAGAGGGCATCATTTCAGTGTGCCGAGTTTTCATTATAAATGTAAATATAGGAATTTATAACAGAAGTGCGCACAGATGTAAGATTTTTAATATAGCCTAGAGATTGTGTGGCCTTAATGTTCAACTGTATATGGGTGTCTTTGCTTCATTGTGTTCTCACTTTGTCCATGCTTTTTTGCAGGATTTCCCAGCTGCTGCCTGTTAGCCAGCTTTTTGTTCGAATGCAGTGAGATAACTCCCATGAGCGGCTGCTCCTCTCTTTGTTGGTGGCACTGGACTTTATTTTGACTCCCTGATGGTTTTGTAACTGTGGGAATAATCTAAACCGGGTTGGTTGTGATTTTTTAAAGCTTAGCAATGCAAATCAAAAACCAGGGAAAAACTTGGAAAACCAAACTTATGCTGCCACCCTTGCTGGCTCAAGAATCGGACTGTCCAACCAAAAAACTGGATGGGCAACTCCAAGTGTGACATTATTTCATTTTCCACACCAGCCATTCTGTGACCTCTGTGAGTGAGATTGCCAATTAATGCCAAGTTAGGATTAGCTTTGTAGGTCTATATGCTGAGTTTACATAATGGCCAGTGGTGTGATGGTTGGCAGCAGACATTTGTCAGTACAGCAGGCTGACAGTTCAACCGAATATTCAAGGACAACCCCCACAATTGTACATATTGTACTGTTCTCCTCCTTCTGTACTTGAAAGAGCGATTTTCCAAATACGTGATCCTGGTGGGGCGCCTTGCCCGCTGGAATTAGATGTCGGGAAATCACAGGCACGACACCCATGATTTTCGGTCCATTAATTATTCAGAAATTTGATCCTGAAGAGCATTGTTGTTGTGTTGCTGTTGTACTTGCCCCATTGATCAAGCCGGTTCTTGGCTGAAAATGGTTGAACCTCATGCTGACTTGAAAGTGAATGTCCTGGGCAGCCGTCCAGGACTTGAATCTTTCCATTTTTCATAATGCGAATTTTGTTCCCATCAAGGTGAAGCATATTGGGAGATGGAACACTTTCTATTTTAACACCCAGTGTCAACAGCCATCACTCTCCAGTCAGAGTAAAGCTCCCACTGCTCTGCTTCAACAATGTGCCTCAGTCCAACTTTAGAAGAATGCTCTTTACCTCACCAGTGTGGTATTTTCCCCACCATCATGTGGCCTGTCTGAGTGAGTGCCAAATAGGGATGTTTTGTGCTGTGAGTCCAACCCCACTAGGAATTTGGTCAAGATTGCCTAAATTAATTTAACATAAGACCCTTACAACCAGCAAAGAGAGGAGACTTTCGTCTTAATCAATCCCTAACAGTAATTTAAAGGTATCAGCCAAGACAAATTAAACTTATTTTTGTGATTAGCTAACCAAGTCTCTGCTCTCATTGTCTGGCCAACCTGCAGGGCACAGTCCTTTCACCCACAAAAGTAATTTGCCAGTGCACTCTGATGGCTAAGTACAGCATCACTAAACAAATTAGGAGCAAATTGAATTCCTTAGATCAACTTTTTACATTACAGGCATAATAATGTAATCAAAGAGGTTAGAGTATGGTTCTGCACAGAGTCTGTTATTAATAAACTAACATGTGCATGTTTCCAACTATGTGCACAGGAAACAATCTAATTGAGGCAGCTCCCTGTGCTGAGATACATCCCGTCCTGTGCATTTGTCCTTTTTGTTATTCCACCTAGGTTCAGATTAACAACCACTCACATTGTTCTTGCTTTTATCTGTATTTAAACTGCAGTGATGTCACTAGAATTTCAGAAAGCATAACAGTGGGTAGGTGAAGTTTCCATGTGACACATCAACTTGAACTGTGGAAAACATCCAGCAGTACCACTAGAGTATACTGTCAGCCATGTTACAGTCGGCAGCACTCTTGCCTCTTGAGTCAGAAGGTTGTGGGTTCAAGCCCCACTCCAGGGACTTGAGCACAAAAGCTAGGCTGACACTCCAGTGCAGTACTGAGGGAGTGCTGCACTGTCAGAGGCGCCATCTTTCAGGTGAGACATTAAACTGAGGCCCCATCTGCCTCTCAGGGGGGTATAATAGATCCCATGGCACTATTTGAAGAAGAGCTCAGGAGTTTTAGGAGTTTGGCCTGGTGATGTGGCCAATATTTATCCCTCAAACAACATCACTAAAACAAATTATCTGGTCATTATCACATTGCTGTTTGTTGGACCTTGCTATGTGCAAATTAGCTGCCTTGTTTCCTACATTACATCAATAACTACACTTCAAAAAGTATTTCATTGGTTGTAAAGTATTTTGGGACGTCCTAAGATCATGAAAGGCGCGATACAAATGCAAGTTCATTCCTTTTTTCGATAGGTTCCGTCCTCCCAGCCATGGCTTGTATTTTGAGAAAGTATTTTTGAGCTGTATAATACTAGGATAAAACCCTGTGAAACTATACAGGGAAGGCAGCAAGAAAATGTACTGCTCCATGTACACACCACCTCCTGGGAGCACTGCAGCATTTCTTCAGCTACCGCCACTGCTAAATCCCAGCAGATGAGTGCTATTAAATAATAAACGATTGAAATATTAACCACCTTGCAACAGGGAATCTGTAAACAATATTTATTTGGGCTTTTGTTCTTAATATAGCATTCATAAAAATTTCATATTACTAAAATGCAATAGAAACACAAAAGCTTTTCTACTGATCAGCAAGGTTTATCTTTAGTTGAGCCTAGCATTGCAGAGCATAGATATATCTGGACAAAAATAACTTAATCTCGCTAAGTAGAACAGGGGACTCCTTTAGAAACAGGAAAAATCCATTAGGCTGAACAAGCCTGACCCTTTTTTCCACAAGTCAAGCCTTACCTTCCCACTTTTGCACTAGACTTCTTAATCTCTTCCCTCTCCAGAAACACACCTAATGGTCTCTTGAACTGGATACTATCTGTACTGATCATCATCTGCACATATGAAGATAGATAGAGAAAAGTAAAGAATAGTAGCATCAAGGGAGCCGAACAGGACGCAAAGGGAAATCAAAGAAGACAAGGAGAAAGGGATTTAAGACAAAGATCCTCAAGATGATACAAAAGAGATGTGAAATGCGGAAACAAGACAGAATGAAAAGGGAAAAAGGAACTGATATTAGTCAAGCCTCCTCTCTCTGTCCACCATGAGCCCTGGCCCCTGATCGCTACACCAGTCTTGGAACTCATCTTCAAAACAGAGCTGGACTTTGGATCGCCAAATTTGCTCCAGGTAATTACCTCCAGATCTGACATCCAAATCACTATGATCACCAGGTCCCATCATGACCTCTCCCCTTTCTCCTCTGGCACCGTTACTTCCACCCCTCCCATCTCTCTTTTAAAGTCATTGTTATCTACTGCTCTCCCAAAGTACATGGTAATTTTAGCAACCAAGATTGACTCCTTATCCTCAGTGATTTCAGTATTTATCTAAATTCCCCTTGGCCTCTCTCCAACTTTTCTGTCCTCCTGTTCTTATTCACTGTCACCCTACATATTAGCTTCCTCATCCCTACCTCGACCCCTCAACTTTGCCATTACGTGAAGCCACTTTCAACATACTGATCATGGGCAAGTCGATCTTAGATCAATTCCTTGTTTCCCTCACCATCCACAGCTCCCTGACCATCTCTAAACTCACTATCCTTACCTTTAACCCCTGGAAAAGACTCCCCCGCCCAGCATCCTCACCAACACACTCTCTAACTCCCAACTCCCTCTCCTCTGCCTCTCCATCCACTGCCGCAGTTGACCTACCCAACAGTTCCCTTAGCTCTGCCATTGATTCCCTCAACCCCCAAGTCACAGATAGCCCTCCAGCCCTGGTGTTCCCCCAGTGCAGTTCCCATCTCTGCTCCCTCAATTCTGAGACCTGCAGCCAAATGCATCTGATGCATAATTGACCTCGTTGTTCACTATCAGATCTGGCTTGACCACCTCAAGCAACACTGCACCATCCTCACTATGGCCAAAATCTCCAACTACTTCTAGAGGAAAACAACAATCCCAGACTCCTCTTCTCAATGACCAAAGACCATCCTTTTGCTGCCTCTCCTTCTTCACCTCCAACACCAAGTTTCAAAAAGCTTATGCAGTTTTTATCTCTAAGCCTGAGACTGTCTGTACACCTGCCTCAAGCCAATGCCTTCTCCTTACAAATCTCCAAACTTCCAGCCACTCCCTCACCACTGTCTTGATCCCTTATCACCCTGTAGCTTCTCCCACCCTCACCAGGTTCATCTTCTTTATAAGATCCATTTGCTGCTCTCTCGTTTTTCCCCCTTACCAAACTTCGAACCAATCAACCACCTTTCCTTGCTCCAGTGCTAGTTGACATTATTAATGTCTCTCTTTGCTCAGGCTTTGTTCCCTTTTCCTTCAAAACTGTCCTCATCATCCTCCTCAAATATTACGGGGTAATCCACTTTTGGCATCCAGTATCAAACACAGTGTGGTGTAGCTTTGATAAAGGTTAATGGAAACTAATAGTCATACTGGTGCAGTGAGGTTGGAGTTGCAGTTGGGGTTGGGGTTAGGGTTAGAATTAAGGAATATTGTTGGACATTACAGCCTTGGTCCAAACATGGACAGAAGAGCTGAATTCCAGAGGTGAGATGAGAGTGACTGCCCTTGACATTAAGGCAGCATTTGACCGAGTGTGGCACCATGGAGCCCTAGTAAAATTGAAGTCAATGGGAATCAGGGGGAAAACTCTCCTGTGGCTGGAGTCATACCTAGCACAAAGGAAGATGGTAGTGGTTGTTAGAGGCCAATCATCTCAGCCCCAGGGCATTGCTGCAGGAGTTCCTCAGGGCAGTGTCCTTGGCCCAACCATCTTCAGCTGCTTCATCAATGACCTTCCCTCCATCATAAGGTCAGAAATGGGGATGTTCGCTGATGATTGCACAGTGTTCAGTTACATTCGCAACACCTCACATAATGAAGCAGTCCGAGCCAGCATGCAGAAAGACCTGGACAACATCCAGGCTTGGGCTCATAAGTGGTAACTAACATTCGTGCCAGACAAGTGCCAGGCAATGACCATCTCCAACAAGAGAGAGTCTAACCACCTCCCCTTGACATTCAACGGCATTACCATCGCTGAATCCCCCACCATCAACATCCTGGGGGTCACCATTGACCAGAAACTTAACTGGACCAGCCATATAAATACTGTGGCTACAAGAGCAGGTCAGAGGCTGGGTATTCTGCGGCGAGTGACTCACCTCCTGACTCCCCAAAACCTTTCCACCATCTACAAGGCACAAGTCAGGACTGTGATGGAATACTCTCCACTTGCCTGGATGAGTGCAGCTCCAACAACACTCAAGAAGCTCGACACCATTCAGGACAAAGCAGCCTGCTTGATTGGCACCCCATCCACCACCCTAAACATTCACCCCCTTCACCACCAGCGCACAGTGGCTGCAGTGTGTATCATCCACAGGATGCACTGCAGCAACTTGCCAAGGCTTCTTCGACAGCACCTCCCAAACCCGCGACCTCTACCACCTAGAAGGACAAGAGCAGCAGGTACATGGGAACAACATCACCTGCACGTTCCCCTCCAAGTCACACACCATCCCGACTTGGAAATATATCGCCGTTCCTTCATCGTCGCTGGGTCAAAATCCTGGAACTCCCTACCTAACAGCACTGTGGGAGAATCTTCACCACACGGACTGCAGCGGGTCAAGAAGGCGGCTCACCACCACCTTCTCAAGGGCAATTAGGGATGGGCAATAAATGCCGGCCTCGCCAGCGACGCCCACATCCCATGAACGAATAAAAAAAAACATGGAGCTTTACTCTAAAACCAATCATGCTATGCCTGAACTGGGAGTGCCTGATGCTGACTCTGGATGCCCAAAATGGACAATATTCCATTCCCTAACAGTAACTGATAAGGATGAAAAATAAAAGGGTGACAAAGGAATGAAGGAAATAAAGATGAATTCTCAAAGTGCTGAATTTCATTCTTATGGAAGGCAAAAAATTAGATTTAAAAGCAAAAATAAAACAAATGCAAAGTTCTTGAGCATCTGCAATACAAAACAGTTATTATACTCCATGGAAACCATTGTGGTGTAGTGACATTTGTCAAATGTGTGCTTTTGTGCCCACTGGAATTTTTCTTTGAAAGCTTGGTGTTTAATTCCCAGTGCTAACCTATAATTCAACAGCGATGTGATTGTCACAGTTCCCAGTGCAGAGGTAACTTCAGTTCATTACTAATAGACTGTAATTCATCAATGCATGTATCATAGCATCCAGATCAAACTGGTCCAGCCCATTTTGATCTGGGTGTTACAATTTGGGCTACTTTCCAACACTCTGTGCTCTCAGAAAAAATCACCTTCAATGGACAAGCCCACTCTTCCTATGAATCAAACCAGACTTTTACGCAAAATATAAGGAATAGTGTGCCACTGGGCAACCTATAGATAGTTTTCTCCTGCTAATTCAAACTCCTTTTTTGTACTAAAAAAATGGAATTATCCAATAACACAAATTAAGCAACGTAAATAACATAGCAAAATAGGAATTTAGCACCACATCAGGTACTTCAAGTAAGCAACTTCTTACTTCTTACCATCAATTCAAATTAGTAGGTTAACCTGAACTGTGTGGTCTGGCAACATGGTTTTTTTCCTGATGATTCAAAGAGATCAAAAATGTATGGTGGCATCCTGTATGATATACACCAAATATAGTACAGGATACCACCATACCATCACTGCTGTTGGAAACTGAACATTCCACTGGCAATGGGAAGAAAAAAACCTCCGAAACATTCTACAACCCAATTTGCTAATCTCTGCTTAGTGATGGCTTTCCCAAAAGTCTTGATCCCATGGGACACAAATGGGTGCATAAACTGTTGAATGTTTTATTCTCTCTACACCGAACACCATCATCCTGCACATCAACAAGACGTAATAAACTGGCAAGAAAAGGTAGGTAGAGGGGTACAGGGAATGGAGTTTTTACAATGAGTGCAGGACTCCTTTCTTACCCAGTATTTAAAAAGTGAGGAAGCTGGATCTAGTAATGGGAAATGAACCAGAACAGATAAGAGAAGAGTGGGGGAACATCTAGGCAATAGCGATCACAATATAATAACATTTACAATAAAGATTGAGAAGGACATAAGTAACGCAAAAACCAAAGTAATAAATTGGAAAAAGCTGATTTTAAGGGGATGAGAATGGAACTAGGGAAAATAAGCTGGAAAATTTACTGACAAACAAAAAAATAGAACAACAGTGGGGAAACATTTAAAAAGGTGATCAAGAGTCCTGAAGGAATAAATCCCACTAAAAAGTAAGAACAAAACCAGCCAGTAAGGATATACCATAGATGAATAAAGCAATAATGGCAAAATTGAAACTGAAGTAAAAGCATAGACTAATAGACAACAAAGGAGAGGATGACAAAAGGGAATATGCAAAGGTTAGGAAAGAAGTCAAAAAAAACAATTAGGAAAGCAAAGAGAAACTATAAAATTAAACTATCAAGGAATTTAAAAAGAAATAGTAAAGTGTTCTACAAACACATAAATAACAAAAGAAAAATCAGGATACGGATAGGACCACTAAAGGATATGCACAATAAACTCACAGGTAATGACAGCGAAATGGCAGAAATATTTAATAATTTGCCACAGTATTTATTAGGGAGACTAACATGGTGGGTATTACATTAAAAGAAGAGATGAAGAAAGATATAAAGACATTGAAGATGGACAGGGGAGAGTTAATTGATAAACTAATCAAACTTAGAGAGGAAAAAAACCCTGGTCCTGATGGCTTGCATCCATGCATATTGAAAGAAGAAGTTGGGAAAGGGGTAGCAGAGGCACAATTACATATATATATAAATTCATTAGAAAAGGACTAGTGCCAGAGGACTGGCGAACAGCTAATGTGATTCCTATATAGAACCAGTCCAGGGAACAATAGACCAATTAGCTTAACATCGGTGGTTGGAAAGGTAATGGAATCTTTACTCAAAGATGTAATAGAAAAACATCTAGAAACCAAAAATTTAAAAAGGAATAGTCTGCACAGATTTCAAAAAGGAAGGTCATGCTTGACCAACCTTATTGAATTCTTTGAAGAACTAACAGAAAAGGTAGACAAGGGTAATGTGGTAGATGTAATATATTTAGATTTTCAATAAAGTACCGCATAGTAGCATCATGACTAAGGTCAGAGCATGTGGAGTCAGGGGACAAGTAGCAGAATGGACAGTAAGCTGGCTACAAAACAGAAAAGAGAGTAAGGGTTAAAGGTATTTACTCAGACTAGCAAAAGGTGGGAAGTGGTGTTCCACAAGGGTCTGTACTGGGACCACTGTTGTTTCACCATTTACATAAATGATTTGGAATCAGGAATTGGAAGTACAATTTCAAAATTTGCGGACAACACCAAATTGTTAATACTGAGAAGGACTGTGACAAAATACAGAAAGACATTAATAAACTTGCAGAATGGGCATGTAATTGGCAAATGAATTTCAATAGATAAGTGTAAGGTGGTACATTTTAGTGGAAAGAATAAGGAGGCCATATAATCCTTAGAAAATAAGAGTCCAAAAGGGGAAGAGGAGCAGAGGGATCTGGGGGTAAAGATAAACAAATCACTAAAAGTAGCGACGCAGGTTAATAAGGCCATAAAAAAAGCAAACCAAACACTGGGGTTCATTTCTAGAGGAATAGAGTTGAAAAGCAGAGAAGTTATGTTCAACTTGTATAGTTGTAAACAATTTTACAACACCAAGTTATAGTCCAGCAATTTTATTTTAAATTCACAAGCTTTCGGAGGCTACCTCCTTCCTCAGGTGAACGATGTGGAAATGAAGTCCTCGAAATGAAGTCGCATTTATAATTCACAGAACAATGCTGGTGATAACAGACAGTTTTTTCAACTGCCCGTTGCCAAGGCAATCAGTGTGCAGACAGACAGGTGTTACCTGCCAGGTCTCAGAATATACAAATCACCAAAAAAAACAACAAACAAAAAAAAAACAGAGATAGAGAGGTAGAAACATAGAAAAGACAGCAACTGACCCGTTATATTAAAAACAGATAACATTTGTTCGCTGGTGGGGTAACGTGTAGCGTGACATGAACCCAAGATCCCGGTTGAGGCCGTCCTCATGGGTGCGGAACTTGGCTATCAATTTCTGCTCGACGATTTTGCGTTGTCGTGTGTCTCGAAGGCCGCCTTGGAGTACGCTTACCCGAAGGTCGGTGGCTGAATGTCCTTGACTGCTGAAGTGTTCCCCGACTGGGAGGGAACCCTCCTGTTTGGCGATTGTTGCGCGGTGTCCGTTCATCCGTTGTCGCAGTGTCTGCATGGTCTCGCCAATGTACCATGCTCCGGGGCATCCTTTCCTGCAACGTATGAGGTAGACAACGTTGGCCGAGTCACAGGAGTATGAACCATGCACCTGGTGGGTGGTGTCCTCTCGTGTGATGGTGGTATCTGTGTCGATGATCTGGCATGTCTTGCAGAGGTTACCGCGGCAGGGTTGTGTGGTGTCGTGGACGCTGTTCTCTTGAAAGCTGGGTAATTTGCTGCGAACGATGGTCTGTTTGAGGTTGGGTGGCTGTTTAAAGGCGAGTAGTGGAGGTGTGGGGATGGCCATAGCGAGGTGTTCGTCGTCATTGATGACATGTTGAAGGCTGCGGAGAACATGGCGTAGTTTCTCCGCTCCGGGGAAGTACTGGACGACAAAGGGTACTCTGTTGGTTGCGTCCCGTGTTAGTCTCCTGAGGAGGTCTATGCGATTTTTTGCTGTGGCCCGTCGGAACTGTCGATCGATGAGTCGAGCGTCATATCCCGTTCTTACTAGGGCGTCTTTCAGCGTCTGTAGGTGTCCATCGCGTTCCTCCTCGTCTGAGCAGACCCTGTGTATTCGCAGGGCCTGTCCATAGGGGATGGCCTCTTTGACGTGGTTAGGGTGGAAGCTGGAAAAGTGGAGCATCGTGAGGTTGTCCGTGGGCTTGCGGTAGAGTGAGGTGCTGAGGTGCCCGTCTTTGATGGAGATTCGTGTGTCCAAGAAAGAAACTGATTCTGAGGAGTAGTCCATGGTGAGCTTGATGGTGGGATGGAACTTGTTGATGTTATCGTGTAGTCTCTTCAGTGATTCCTCGCCGTGGGGAATCACTGAAGAGACTACACGATAACATCAACAAGTTCCATCCCACCATCAAGCTCACCATGGACTACTCCTCAGAATCAGTTTCTTTCTTGGACACACGAATCTCCATCAAAGACGGGCACCTCAGCACCTCACTCTACCGCAAGCCCACGGACAACCTCACGATGCTCCACTTTTCCAGCTTCCACCCTAACCACGTCAAAGAGGCCATCCCCTATGGACAGGCCCTGCGAATACACAGGGTCTGCTCAGACGAGGAGGAACGCGATGGACACCTACAGACGCTGAAAGACGCCCTAGTAAGAACGGGATATGACGCTCGACTCATCGATCGACAGTTCCGACGGGCCACAGCAAAAAATCGCATAGACCTCCTCAGGAGACTAACACGGGACGCAACCAACAGAGTACCCTTTGTCGTCCAGTACTTCCCCGGAGCGGAGAAACTACGCCATGTTCTCCGCAGCCTTCAACATGTCATCAATGACGACGAACACCTCGCTATGGCCATCCCCACACCTCCACTACTCGCCTTTAAACAGCCACCCAACCTCAAACAGACCATCGTTCGCAGCAAATTACCCAGCTTTCAAGAGAACAGCGTCCACGACACCACACAACCCTGCCGCGGTAACCTCTGCAAGACATGCCAGATCATCGACACAGATACCACCATCACACGAGAGGACACCACCCACCAGGTGCATGGTTCATACTCCTGTGACTCGGCCAACGTTGTCTACCTCATACGTTGCAGGAAAGGATGCCCCGGAGCATGGTACATTGGCGAGACCATGCAGACACTGCGACAACGGATGAACGGACACCGCGCAACAATCGCCAAACAGGAGGGTTCCCTCCCAGTCGGGGAACACTTCAGCAGTCAAGGACATTCAGCCACCGACCTTCGGGTAAGCGTACTCCAAGGCGGCCTTCGAGACACACGACAACGCAAAATCGTCGAGCAGAAATTGATAGCCAAGTTCCGCACCCATGAGGACGGCCTCAACCGGGATCTTGGGTTCATGTCACGCTACACGTTACCCCACCAGCGAACAAATGTTATCTGTTTTTAATATAACGGGTCAGTTGCTGTCTTTTCTATGTTTCTACATCTCTATCTCTGTTTTTTTTTTGTTTGTTGTTTTTTTTGGTGATTTGTATATTCTGAGACCTGGCAGGTAACACCTGTCTGTCTGCACACTGATTGCCTTGGCAACGGGCAGTTGAAAAAACTGTCTGTTATCACCAGCATTGTTCTGTGAATTATAAATGCGACTTCATTTCGAGGACTTCATTTCCACATCGTTCACCTGAGGAAGGAGGTAGCCTCCGAAAGCTTGTGAATTTAAAATAAAATTGCTGGACTATAACTTGGTGTTGTAAAATTGTTTACAATTGTCAACCCCAGTCCATCACCGGCATCTCCACATCACAACTTGTATAGAACATTGGTTAGACCACACTTAGAGTACTGTGAACAGTTCTGGTCTCCTTATTATAAAAAGGATTATAGAGGCACCGGAGAAGGTGAAAAAAAAGATTTACCATGATGATGCCAGAACTGAGAGGTTATACCTATCAGGAAAGATTGAGCAGACTGGGACTCTTTTCTCTAGAAAAGAGAAGACTGAGGGGTAACCTGTTAGAGGTCTTTAAGATTATGAAAGGGTTTGATAGACTAGACGTAAAGAAGATGTTTGCACTTGCGGGGGTGACCAGAACTAGGGGCCATAAATATAAGATAGTCACTAATAAATCCAATAGGGAATTCAGGAGAAACTTCTTTGCCCATGGAGTGGTTAGAATGTGGAACTCGCTACCACAAGGAGTAGTTGAGGCGACTAGCAAAGATGCATTTAAGGGAAAGCTAGATAAGCACATGAAGTAGAAAGGAATTGAAGGTTGTGCTGTTAGGGATTGGTAAAGCAGGGTGGGAGGAGGCTCGTGTGGAGCATAAAGACCGGCAGGGATCTGTTGGGCCAAATGGCCTGCTTCTGTGCTGTATGTTCTATGTAATAATGAATACAGCTTCAGTACAAAGATTTCCAGAGACACATGAAACTTGGAAACCACTTTAGACAAAAATAATGGATGTGATTTTAAAATTGTCCTGTGCATGGCAAACAAGATAAGAGACCCTGATGTTTACTAATTTTACACGCTGAAATAAACAAATAAATTGAAATGAAACGAAAAGCAGGCAGTGTGTAAAACAGGTGGCCGATCCACTATTGCCCATTTTCCGCCCGGTTAATTTACCAATTTAGCCACAGAGGGGTTCTCTCTCTCTCTCTCTCGCTTCATTTGCTTATTCCTGGCTAAAATAAAGAATTCAGCTCACGCCCTGTGTGTCTGGGTGAATGATTCTTAACACAATAATATATTTCTCTTCAATAAATTGCTGGCCATTTCCAGGTCAATTTCATTCCTTTATTTAAAAAAAATACCCTTACGTGTTGGAATTGCTTGCAAAAGTGCAGAGCGCACATGAAAGGTAAATAACATTTAAAGGGTACATGATTGCTCATGCTGTGATGTTCATTATGTTCAGATCACCATGTCTCGCAAAGTGATTGAGACACACTGGGAGTCAGGCAGGTTTATTCTGACTGCTCCTTTTCTTATACATTAAAAGGAGGCCCCGTGATAAATAAAATGCAAAGGTTCCACATCTTACAAATTGCAGATAATCATTCATCGAATGAGTAGCTGCTGGAAAATTTAAGAGTTTAATTAAAGGTACAAGCAATATTTTTTTTAATAGTCAGACAATTCAGCTTATTTTTCATCACCTCAAAGCTGCTAGCTTCCCTCCTTTTTCCACCAATTTTCTCCCTCTGCTACAGTGAAGGAGTTTCCTTTCTCGGGTATGGTTCCACACACCCTTCACTACCATGTGGAACCTAGGAAGCTTAGATTAATAGGCTATTCATCCAGCTTGGGGGAAGGGGGGAGGGCCTCAAAGTCAAGTTCGATCCTGTCTCAGCACATGTACTTACAGTTACTAGATAATAATCAGGAGCAGGAACTCAGGCTGATTTTCCCCTCAATAACCCAGGGGTGATGAAGCCAAGTACATTAGCTAATTCAGCAGAGGCCAGGGATTGAACTTGAAACCTTCCTGGTCTGTATGGCTCAGCTGCTCACTGGTTTAAGCAGCATTAGGGCAACTCGATGGCAGTATTATTCCTGTGCGTGTGTGTTTTTTTAAAAGGATGAAAACTTCTTTTTAACCTATAACTTACTGTTGACATGTCTGTACATTTGATAATGAATTGGTGACTTTAGGTTTAAGGTATTTTTTCCTTTTCTTGGGTCCCTGGCTAAGAAGCCAGGTAGCTAATGGATGCCCAGTCCTGCTACAAATCCAGCCACCAGTCTGGAGTGATTCCTTCATTTTCCCTCCCTCACTGCGGGAAACCAATGGACCTGCATTTGGTACTTCCCCACAGTGTCGTGATGGAGACCAGGAATGCAGCAGGTGGAAGATTGTGGGGTCAAACCCTAGTTCTACCACAGTGATACTTCACATGATAAGCATGGTAAGTTCTCAGCCTCGCCACAATACAGGCATGGGGGGAGCACGGTGGGGAGGGGGAGGGAAAAAGTGATGACTGCAGGCACTAGGTCCCCTATTTGCATATTCAGAGGCCTAATGCCTGTTTTAGGCACGGGCCCTGGACGCCTATACTGGAGGTGTTACCAATATGGCAGGCAGCACTGAATGTGCCCGCGCATGTCATATTGCAGCCATGGCACCAGTTTTAGTCTGTAAAACAGGAGTGGCGCCAATGAATTTCTAGGCTTGGATGAAGAAACTGAGAGTTGAATATCCAAGTTTGCAAATTACACTACGTTAGGAGGCACAGTAAGTTATGTAGATGGGAGCAGGAAGTTGCAAGGGACAAAGATAGACAAAGTGAGTGGGCAAAATTATAGCAGATGGAGTTCAATGTGGGGGAGTGTGATGTCGTCCACTATTCCAAGAAAGACAAATTGAAATATTTTCTTAACAGTGAGAGACTAGGAGCTGTGGAGGAGCAAAGGGATTTAGGTGTCCAATGTACACAAATTACTAAAAGTTAGTGCATAAGTAAAAAGAGTAATCAAAAAGGCTAATGGAATGTTGGCCTTTATCTCAGAGGGTTGGAATACAAATGTGAGGAAGTGATGTATCAGTTGTACAGAGCCTTGGTCAGACCCTATCTGGAGAACTGCGTTCAGTTTTGGGCACCGAACCTCAGAAAACATATACTGACCCTGGAGGGGGTGCAGCGCAGATTCACTAGAATGATATTAGGGATTGCAGTGTTAAATTATGAGGACAGGTTGCATGAAATTGTTATGTTTTCCCTTGAGTTCAGAAGGTTGAGGGGTGATCTAATCGAGGTCTTTAAAATGATAAAGGGATTTGATAGGGTAGAAACAGAGAAACTATTTCCTGTGCAGGAGGAATCCAGAACAAGGGGCATAAAATTAGAGTTAGGCAACTTAGGATTGAAATCAGAAAGCACTTTTTCATACAAAGGGTAGTAGAAATCTGGAACTCTCCCCCCAAGTCACACACCATCCCGACTTGGAAATATATCGCCGTTCCTTCATCGTCGCTGGGTCAAAATCCTGGAACTCCCTTCCTAACAGCACTGTGGGAGAACCGTCACCACACGGACTGCAGCGGTTCAAGAAGGCGGCTCACCACCACCTTCTCGAGGGCAATTAGGGATGGGCAATAAATGCTGGCCTCACCAGCGACGCCCACATCCCATGAACGAATAAAAAAAAAGGCTGTGGATGCTGGGTGTCAATTGAAATTTTCAAGACTGAGATTGATAGATTTTTGTTAGGTAAGGCTATCAAAGGAAATGGAGCAATGGCAGGTAAATGGAGTTGAGGTAATGATCAGCCATTATCTAATAGAATGGCAGAACAGGCTTGAGGGGCCGAATGGCCTATTCCTGCTCCTACGTTCCGATGACATGCAGTATCGGAGATGGCGAGCCTGGAAACGGTGAACAACAAGGTGTTTGGTCAATCTCCCATCCTTTTGTCTCTCTACTCAACTCTCACTCACATGTTCAAAAACATACTCTGCATGACAATCTGGTCCTACATTGCACTGTACACACTGAAAGGGAAACCCCCTCGAAGATGCACTGTCACACGCTCTTACCCTTCCAAGCACCAGCTCAGAAAATGCTGCCAAAGAGCTCTAATTGCAGGTATATGTTGTAGCCCTCCCGCTTCCTCACCATTCTCTACATCAGTCATCTCCCTCATTATGCTTGACCAAAGATGGCTTCATGTCCCTGTTGCAGAGTAAAGTTATGCAGCATACAGCAGCCACTATCATATGGGACACTCTTCATGGACTGTATTTCAGAAAGTCACCAGAACTGTTCACGCAGCAGAATCGTTGCTTGAGGACTCCAATGGTTGGCTCAGTGAGGGCTCCAGTTGAGACACGATTGTATTGCAGTTTGGCTGCTGAGAATGGGTTCCTGAGATGAGTCATGGGTCATAGCCCTTGTCCCCAAATGCTAGCTGCTCATTTGTTGCAGGCCATTTTGTTTTCTGGAGTTGAAGGTTTGTGTTACTGTGCTTGCTGTTTGCTATGGAGGTTCTGTCGACCCTTTTTCTGCCATATTTAGACACCTTTGCAGAAAGAACAGTTGTAGACTAGGGACATGGATTTCCCAGTCAGAATCCCTCTACTCCTATATTTTGAAGAGGAGGAGGATGAGGAACTGGGAGCGGCTAGATTGGAGGCACGTAGAGTGAGGCATCACAGAAAACTGTTTCCTACACGTAGATACCCACTCCATAGGGTTTACAGACCTAGAAGGTCTTACTTAAATTTCTCTGCATGTCAGAATGCTGGTCATCCCCTTGCAGACAAATGGGGAGATGTGTCAGCTGCTGGCTGAAGACCTGCAGCCCACTTCCACTAGGAGAATAGCATTGTCTGTACCATTCTAAGTCATGATGTGGAGATGCCGGTGATGGACTGGGGTTGACAATTGTAAACAATTTTACAACACCAAGTTATAGTCCAGCAATTTTATTTTAAATTCACAAGCTTTCGGAGGCTACCTCCTTCCTCTGTTTTTTTTTGTTTGTTGTTTTTTTTGGTGATTTGTATATTCTGAGACCTGGCAGGTAACACCTGTCTGTCTGCACACTGATTGCCTTGGCAACGGGCAGTTGAAAAAACTGTCTGTTATCACCAAGCATTGTTCTGTGAATTATAAATGCGACTTCATTTCGAGGACTTCATTTCCACATCGTTCACCTGAGGAAGGAGGTAGCCTCCGAAAGCTTGTGAATTTAAAATAAAATTGCTGGACTATAACTTGGTGTTGTAAAATTGTTTACCATTCTAAGTCACCACAGCTAATTTCCTTCTCAATTAATCCAGCTGAACAAGGACAGAGCGCTATCCAATTCGACAGAATTATGCAAGGAACAACTGAAGAAATGCATATGGCACTCAGGTTTTCATTCAATTGATGTGCAAGTAGTGTGTGATGCCAATCACCTTATTTTGCATATTAATGGCCGCTACCCAGGAAGCTGCCATGACGCTTTCATCGAGCCATAATCCACCATACCAGCCCTGATGACTCAAAGGTACGCATCAGGATGGTTGGTTAGTAATCAGAGCTATCCTCTGCTGTCATGCCTTATGATTCCAGTAAGGCTTTCACAGAGGAAGAGTGATAGAGGCTTTCTGAAGTCTCATTTTAGGTGCTTGGATAAATCTGAGGGAGCCCTGCAATACAGCCTAGTAAGAGTGTCCAGAATTATTGTAGCTTGCTGTGTCTTACGTAACACTTGCTGCTTCCAGAAGCTGAAGGGGATGATGATGAAGATGGTGGGGAAGAACCTCCATTCCCACAGCATGAGGAGGGTGCACAGGAAGGAGAGGACGTTGAACAGGAAGACCATCAGCCAGCAGCCAGGGAAAGGAGGAGAGAAATTGTCGCCCAGTGCTTTCAATGAGAAAAGGTTGACACACCAAGGAAAGTCACCACACCTGCCTGATCTTCCTCAACCACACCCCCCCCCCCACCCTCACAAAGTCCTTAATTGTCAAAGAATTCTGCCTATTTCCTTTGTAAGACAGAGCTCTAAAATTCATATGCCATCATCCCACTGCAAAAAGTTGCAAGCATACAATAACAACAACTTGCATTTATATAGCGCCTTTAACGTAGTAAAACGTCCCAAGGGGCTTCACAGAAGCGATTATCAAACTAAATTTGACACCGAGCCACTTAAAGAGATACTAGGACAGCTTGATCAAAGAGAAAGGTTTTAAGGAGCGTCTTAAAGGAGGAGAGAGAGGTAGAGAGGCAGAGAGGTTTAGGGAGGGAATTCCAGAGGTTAGGGCCTAGGCAGCTGAAGGCACAGCCACCAAAGATGGGGCGAAGAAAATTGGGGATGCGCAAAAGGCCAGAATTGGGGCAGCGCAGAGATCTTGGAGGGTTGTAGGGCTGGAGGAGGTTACAGAGATAGGGAGGGGCGAGACCATGAAAACAAGGACGAGAATTTTAAAATCGAGATGTTGCCAGAGTGGGAGCCAATGTAGGTCAGCAGGCACAGGGGTGATGAGCGAACGGGACTTGGTGCGAGTTAGGATACGGGCAGCAGAGTTTTAGATGAGCTCACGTTAATGAATGCTGCAAGATGGGCGGCTAGGAGAGCATTGGAATAGTCAAGTCTAGAGGTAACAAATGCATGGATGAGGGTTTCAGCGGCAGATGAACTGAGACAGGGGCAGAGATTGGCAATGTCACAGAGGTGGAAGTAGGTGGCCTTGGTGATGAAGAGGATTTGGGATCAGAATCTCAGCTCAGGGTCAAATAGGATGCCAAGGTTTGAACACTCTGGTTCGGCCTCAGGCAGTGGCCAGGGATAGGGATGGAGTCGGTGGCTAGGGAACAGAGTCTGTGGTGGGGACCAAAGACAATGGCTTCGAACATCCCAATATTTAATTGGAGGACATTTCTTCTCATCCAATACTGAATGTCGGACAAACAGCGTGACAAATCAGAGGCAGTGGAGGGGTCGAGAGACGTGGGGGTGAGGTAGAGCTGGGTGTCATCAGCGTACATGTGGAAACTGACGTGTTTTTGGATGATGTCGCCAAGGGCAGCATGTAGATAAGAAATAGGAGGGGGCCAAGGATAGATCCTTGGGGAATCCAGAGGTAACGCTGCGGGAACAGGAAGATCGGAGGTGATTCATCTGACTATGACTGGATAGATAAGAATGGAAGGAACCAGGTGAGTGCAGTCCCACCCACTGGACGACAGAGGAGAGGCGTTGGAGGAGGATGGTGTGGTCGACCGTGTCAAAGGCTGCAGGCAGGTCAAGAAGGATGAGGAGTTTACCATTGTCACAGTCACATAGGATGTCAATTGTGACTTTGATAAGGGCCGTTTCAGTACTGTGGCAGGGGTGGAAACCTGATTGGAGAGGTTCAGACATGGAGTTACTGGAAAGATGGGCACGGATTTGGGAGGCAACAACACGCTCAAGAACTTTGGTGAGGAAAGGGAGGCTGGAAATGGGGCGATAGTTTGCAAGGACAGAGGGGTCAGGGGTGTTTTTTTTGAGGAGAGGGGTGATGACGGTAGATTTGAAGGGGACAGTGACAGTACCTGAGGAAGGGGAACTGTTAACAATATCAGCTAACATGGGGGCCACAAAGGGAAGTTGGGTGGTCAGCAGTTTGGTGGGAATAGGTTCGGGGGAGCAGGAGGTGGGTCTCATGGACAAGATGAGCTCGGTGAGGGCATGAGGGGAGATAGAAGAGAAACTAGAGAAAGATGCAAGTTCAGGGCTGGGGCAGGGGGGAACCTTAGGGGAAGTTTGTTTTGGCGGGCTAGGGGAAAGGAGAGAAGCAGCAGAGGCAGTTGAACGGATGGTCTCAATTTTAGTGACAAAGTAGTCCTCTCACTTGTTGTTAGAGGTGCAGGTGGAGGGGGTATGATCTTGGAATAGTGAGCAGTTTTGGCAGAGAAAAGCAGGAGCCGATAGTGGTCCAGCCATATCTGGTGATTAATGGCTAAACCAGTTGTCCGCCATAAATGTTCAAGTCTGCGGCCCTTGGACCTAAGGGAGCGGAGATTGGGGCCTACCAGGGGGAATGACCAGGGTGAGAGAGAGTAATGGTTTTAATGGGAACAAGGGAATCAAAGGTGGAGATGAGAGTGTGATTGAGCACATCGTTAGCTGCAGAAATGTCAAGGACCAAAGGCTAGACAGTTGGGAATTTGAAAGCGTCGTTGTAAGTGACTTGGGTGAGAGTTTTTTTTCAGAAGAGAACACAGAAGGAAGTGGGATTGGGAGGGGGAAGGGAGATGTGAGTGGAGAGGGATACAAGGACATGATCAGAGATGGCCTTATCTGTGATTGACATGATGGGAGTAGAGAGGCCACATGAGATGGCAAGGTCAAGGGGGTGGCCGTGAATATGGGTAGGTGAATTCATGTGGAGGGAGAGAATAAGGGAAGATAGGAGGGTAGTAAACTCAGAGGAAAGAGGAAATGATGAGTTGAGAACTGAGTCCTGAAGTCTATGTGGTCAAGTCATGTTTACTTTTCAAAACAACATTCACCAAAAGGTGGAAACAAATCCATGCAATCTATCACTAACTTCTCACCACTGTGTCTGCCCTTTGCGTCAACTACCTTGATTACTCTAGCTCCTAATCTACTACTTCTTTGAGGTGCACGCTTAGTGAAACAAGGTTGTGCGGCGAGTAGCTAAGAACCTTCCCCTGTAGCATTAGAGGTCTGAGGTGAATCTCATCTCAGTGAAGCAGCTGTCTCAGAGGGACACTACCTATGATGAGCCTTGCTGAGTCTTAACCAATCTTCTCTTACCATCTCGCCTCCAAATTTGCTATGGCCCACAGACTCTCCTGTCTGTCTATTACCTGCAGAGATTCCCTTCATGTAGACTCAAGGTTTTCAGTAGTGTGGTTCCTCCCCCATTTCCCTGGCACTAGTTATGTACGACCTTTGCAGGATGAGAATGATGTGAGTAGCATAAGCACTTCTTTCTCCCATATGCATCTCATATTGAGGAGACCTGCAGGAGCATTGTCCATTTAATCCACTTGTCCTTGAAGACTAACAGAACCCCTTAGGTAGGCAATGTCAGTTCACAGAGTGGTTGTGTTACCACTGTTTCCAGAGGTTCTCCTTTCCATAGTTCAGTTCCCCTAACACCCAGGTGATGACACAAAAAGAGCATGATAAGTAAGGAGTTGAGTGAACCCACTATCATTCATATAGGAGGTGCGTATTGCAAAGAGGGCCACCTTTGTGAGTCACTGCACCTCTTCCTACACTGTATGACAATTCATGGGTGGTAGCATGTGCACTGGCTGTTTCAGCAGCCTCCCTTGGTACAGCCTGAATCGCCCTCTTATGTGGCTTTCTGACCTCAGTCCCAGGAATTGTTCTCTTCTAATCCTTACCTCATCTGCATGTGAGAATCTGGGAGTCTTCCTGCTACTGAATCCTCCCCGCCATCCTCCACCCCCCATCCCTCCAAGGCTGCTGCTCTTTCAGACACTCCCACTTGGGGTCCCTGCTCTTGAAAAAGACACGCCCCTCCTCTAATTAGCTGAACGTACACTACATTTCCTTCCCGCCCAGAAGTGGTAACCAATAAGGAACAGTATTACAGTATTATTGGTCTTAACCTGTGCCACATATGTAGTTAGGTCCCCTGGAGGAATAACGAACAGCTATGTAGGAAGGGGCAGAAATCCCTTGCCTGCCAACCAGAGGAAAATCCAGCCCAGTCAGTGCAACCTACCTGCATGTACTTCCCAGTCACCAGTTTCATTGGGGTGGAATGCTGGGAACAGGTCACCTATGACCACCAGTGTTGCTGGTTTTAGGGGATAGGTGGTGCAAGGATATCCAAGAAGGGGGGAAGGAAAGAAAACACCTCAAAGAGAGAGAATTGTGTTTTAAAAGTAGAAAGTCTCCCTCAGTGGCTGTTCCACAGCTGAACACATCCGTTAGGCATATACTGTGTACAAATTGTATTTTGAAAGCTAGCGTGAAAAATCATTAAAGAGCACATCAGCCGTATCCATGAATACCCTTCCATATGTCTGGTGCCACATTATGTAATTTTTATATTCTCTAGTCTCTGGTTTTATTGCTCTCTTGTGATTATCGCAGCAATAATAATTATTTCAAAAAGTGGCAAACAAACCAGTCAGGCGTTAAAACCAAATCAGACATTAATTCCTATTTGAGTGCAGGTTCGTTTTGCCCTATGATTGCAGCACTGCCCAACTGTCAGTCGCCACTTTCTGTAACACCAAGGATCTCGGAACCCAAAATTTGGGAATCATTCCTGCATAATTCCTGAATATCATCAGACGATAGCATCAAAATGATCACCAATCAAGCTCAGCAATGTAGCAGGCCATTTACCAAAGGATTTGTGAATTGTTAGCACTGTTTGTCCAGACACAGATCGACCGATCACAAGCTGAACCGTGTTGCTGTTTACTGGCCATTCGTGAACACTAGATGTGCTTCTTGCTGTGGTTACTTAGCTGTGACTTACTCCAGGAAATACCAAATGCACAGTCTTCTTACAAACCATCCCAGAATATAGTGATAGCGCACAATGGTACACCAATGCTGGAATACCACAACTCCCCATATGGTAATCTCCCAATGTCAGCCATATCATTTGGGGAGACACAATGCAGAAGTTAATCACTTTATCTCAGGGGAATAAATCGTTGAGCAAGTTATGTAGGCCATTTTCAGTTCACAAGTTCACAAGGAAATCCATTTGGCCCATCTTAATTAATGCATCTAGAACTATCCATAATGACTTCCCTCTATAGCATTCAATTATTACTTAAATGATTCCAGGGTTTTTACCTCCTCTACTCTAACTGGAAGTTCATTCCATATGTTGATCATTCATTGGGTGAAGAGGAATTTCCTGGTAATCAGTCCTAAATTTACCTTTCACTAGTTTGAACTGTGTCACCTTGTCCTACTCTTGCAATTTAATTTAAAGTAATTATCCAGATTTACCCTTCTCATACCATTAACTATCTCTATAGGATCACCTCTTAGACACCTCCTTTCCAGGATGAAAAGCCCAGGTTTCTCCAGTCTCTCCTCATAACTCAGACTCCTGACACTAGAGATCAGTCTTGTGACTCTTCTCTGCACCGCCTCCAGTACTTGAATATCTCCCTTGTGTGTTGCTAACCAGAAATGGACACAGTACTCAAGCTGTGGCCTGACCAGAGCACTGTACAGTTTGGTCACAATTTCCTATCATTTGTACTCTACTGTTTTGGCGATGTAGTGCAACATTTTATTGGCCTTATTGATTATTGCTCTGCATTGGTTGGATATATTTAGTGTTGAGTCCACAAAGAGTCCTAAGTCTTTTTCAGCTTCTCCTCAGCTATTTCAGTATCACCAATACAATATATGTGTCATCTAATTTCCTTCTTACATGCAGTACTTTACACTTGCCTGCATTAACTTCATCTCCTATTGTTCTGCCCACTTACATATTTTGTCCAACTCATTCTGTAATTTCTGTGTTGCCTCCTCGAATTGCGCCTTCCCTCCTAGTTTGGCACCATCAGCAAATTTGACCACTTCACATTTGTTGACTCACAGCACTGACAGACCCTCGGGAGCATAAGAACATAAGAAATAAGAGCAGGAGTGGGCCATACGGTCCCTCGAGCCTGCTCTGCCATTTAATAAGATCATGGCTGATCTTTGACCTCAATTCCACTTTCCCGCCCGATCCCCATATCCCTTGATTCCCCTAGAGTCCAAAAACCTATGGATCTCAGTCTTAAATATTCTCAACGAATGATCATCCGCAGCCCTGTGGTGTAGAGAATTCCAAAGATTCACAACCCTCTGAGTGAAGAAATTCCTTCTCATCTCAGTCCTAAATCGTCCACCCCTTATCCTGCAACTGTGCCCTCTAGTTCTAAACACTCCTGCCAGGGGAAACAGCCTCTCCACATCTACCCTGTTAAGCCCTCTTAAGAATTTTATACGTTTCAATAAGATCACCTCTCATTCTTTTAAACTCCAGAGAATATAGGCCCATTCTTCTCAATCTCTCCTCAGAAGACAAACCTCTCATCCCAGGAATTAATCTGGTGAACCTTTGTTGTACCACCTCTAAGACAAGTATATCCTTCCATAGGTAAGGAGACCAAAATTGTACACAGTACTCCAGGTGTGGTCTCACCCAAGCCCTGTACAACTGTAGCAAGACTTCCTTACTCTTGTACTCCAACCTCCTTGCAACGTACCATTTGCTTTCCTAATTGCTTGAGCAGACAGTCTCTCACTCCATCATAGAATAATGTATTTTTGCACCAATTTTTCCCCTCCTCTGTTGCTTCCTTATTGGGGCACGATTCCACCAGTGCCAAGTGCCCTCTGGTACCTCACTAAAGTGCCCATTATTCCTGTGCCAGCACTGAAGCTGTGTGTCAGCAGACTATTGTGCCACAGGGCAGCACAGTAGAGCCTGATCCTGTTCTCATCCAATGTCCACTCACATGTGCTTTCAAACAGGAGTCACTGAATGGCAATGAGGAGCAGGAACCCTGGCTGATTTTCCCATCCCTAGCTCTGCAGCATAGAGGTGAACTGTAGCATCCTTACCACTACAATGGCTGGGACCTCCCGGGTCCGTACAGCTCAACTATTCATTGGATAAATTTGATGAGCCATCTGGGAAGGCTTCCCAGCACCTATGTGTTACATAACTATTCACATTATATTGGGTTGAGCAAAGACTGGGGGCTTTCACATGGGAATGGAGGGATGAGAAAAAGAATCACAGGGGAGGGGAAGCCCTGTATTAGGTTAATCATCTAACAACAGGTTTCTGAGCAGCATTGTCAGAAACCTGAGAACTGGCCACTCATAAGCCCTTGTTGAAAAGGAAGAGAAAATAAAGCATCTATAGGTTATTGCATATCTTGCTTCTAGGGTGCACTTCCTGTTTGCCACACTTACTTCTTGTGCTACAATTTTGCCATGCATTGTTGTGATACATGGGACACCTGGGTATGTATAACTGCCATTATACTTATCTTTCAGCCTCCCAATGCTAGATGGTGCCATTGGTGCTCCAAGCTATATCTCCCAGTTTCTCTAGGTGGCACCGCAGGTAGATTTAAAAAAAAAATTAATTAACTTTTATTATTTGCCACGAGTTGGTTTTATTTTAAGTTTGCTTAAATTAATGGTACGGGGATGATACAGGGATAATGCAAAGGGTAAGGTATAAGGGAGGCAATGAGAGCAAGCAGTTTATGGGAAGGGCAGGATGAGACGATGGAGGTGAGCAGGTGGGATGGAAGTAGGAGGGAGGGAGAAGATGCAGCAACTCCTTCGCCATCATGCAACACCATCCATCAACTGCTAGCCTGAAAGGAAAAAAGAGAGAGAGAGAAGTGGGAGAGCACAGAGCGAAGCACCAGCACAAGGGCAACAGAACCAGGTAAGAGAGAGACTGTACACTCTGAATTACCATGACAATGCCAAGGGAGATGAATTTGTAACATTAGAAAAAGAACAGAATGAAGTTCCTGAAAGCTATTAAAGATAAGCACTTCCCCATCATAGTACAGACCTGAACCCTCTCTTTTAAGGTGACAGAGATGTTGACTATTTATAGAATCCATGGACCTGCTTGCAGGAGGAAGTTGTTGGGTTTCGTAATTAAAATTGTAATCAAAATCGCTACAGATAAATTTTTCTTCTTTCTTGCACCACCTCAAAAGTTACAGAGCTGCTGTTGTGTCCACTGCTCTGACTATACAGCAATAAATGGAATTTCTGATGCAACACAAAGCAAAATAACCAATGATAAACACATTCCAGCTGCTAAGGTATATTCTGGATCAAATAGTGTAAGTTTCAAATTCATGGGATGTGCTCAGCAATTTGGGGGCGACAATTGGCTTCAATGTTCCCCTGGGCTAAGAAGAGGAAAAATCAGCCAGGGTTCATGTGCCTGATTCCATTTGAGTAAAACCTGTTGGAGAATGTGTGTTTGTAGATGTCGGGCAAGAACAGGATCGGCTTTGTGATGCATCCTGTGATTGAGTGTTGGCAGTTTTTCACTGTCTGGGCTGACACAAAGAATGGCCACTTTGGTGCGGTACTGAGGGCTCTTGGCTTCCCGCAAGACTGTATCCCAGCAAGAGTCAACATCCCCATACCCTGTTAAAAGTACAACACATTGACTTCATTATTGACATTAGATCATTGGGAATTTATGTTCAGTGAAGTTACTTTCCATTTTTGTCTGTGACTCATACTGGGGTAAGGTTCCATGGGCACTGGACTCACACAGGGGTAATGGTCCATGGGCACTGTACGCATACTGGGGTAATGGTCCATGGGCACTGGACTCACACTGGGGTAAGGTTCCATGGGCACTGGACTCACACTGGGGTAAGGGTACATGGGCACTGGATTCACACTGGGGTAATAGTCCATGGGCATGGACTCACACTGGGGTAAGGTTCCATGAGTACTCGTCTCATATTGGGGTAAGTGTCCATGGGCACTGGACTCATATTGGGATAAGTGTCCATGGGCACTAGATTCACACTGGGGTAAGGGTCCATGGGCACTGGACTCATATTGAGGTAAGGGTCCATGGGTGCTGGGTCACCTTTTTCATGCAAAGGGTAGTAGAAATCAGAAACTCTCTCCCCCAAAAGGGTGTGGATGCTGAGACAATTGGAGCTTTCAAGAATGAGATCAATAGATTTTGTTAGGTAAGGGTGTCAAGGGGTATGGAGCTAAGGTGGGGAAATGCAGTTGAGGTACGGATCAGCCATGATTTAATTAAATGGAGGAGCAGGCTTGAGGGGTTGAATGGCCTACTCCTGTTTCATGTTCCTCATTCTGGGATAAGGTTCCATGGACACTGGAATTATTCTGAGGTAAGATTCCATAGCCGCTGGGACCCATACTGGGGTATGGTTCCATGGGTGCTGGGACCCGCACTGGGGTAAGGTTCCATGGGAGCTAGGACCCGTACTGGGGTAAGGTTCCATGAGTGTGGGGACCCGTACTGGGGTACGGTTCCATGAGTGTGGGGACCCGTACTGGGGTACGGTTCCATGGGCTGGGACCTGTACTGGGGTAAGGTTCCATGGGAGCTGGGGCCAGTACTGGGGTAAGGTTCCATGGATGTGGGGACCCGTACTGGGGTAAGGTTCCATGGATGTGGGGACCCGTACTGGGGTAAGGTTCCATGGATGTGGGGACCCGTACTCGGGTAAGGTTCCATGGATGTGGGGACCCGTACTGGGGTAAGGTTCCATGGATGTGGGGACCCGTACTGGGGTAAGATTCCATGGATGTGGGGACCCGTACTGGGGTAAGGTTCCATGGATGTGGGGACCCGTACTGGGGTAAGATTCCATGGGTGCGGGGACCCGTACTGGGGTAAAGTTCCATGGGTACGGGGACCCGTACTGGGGTAAGGTTCCATGGTGTGGGGACCCGTACTGGGGTACGGTTCCATGGGTGCGGGGACCCGTACTGGGGTAAGGTTCCACAGGTGCTGGGACTCCTACTGGGGTAAGGTTCTACGGGTGCTGGGACCCATCCTGCGGTAAGGTTCTACGGGTGCTGGGACCCGTACTGGGGTAAGGTTCCATGGGTGCCGGTCGCATACTGGGATAAGGTTCCCTAGTGCCTGCCATATTCCAGTAACTCCCCCAAGTGCCCTTTGATCATGTGAGCTTTAACTATGTTCGTTGATGGTTATCTGATCATGGAAGAGGTAAGGGCGGGGAGAAGAAAACCAATCCAGTCCCAAACCAACATCCACATGTCTGCCCTATTTTAGCAGGAGTCAATGTTGATCAGGAGTGTGAAGCTTGCCTTAGTATTGTCCTCCCTAACTCCGGTAGGGTGAAGCCAACTGTAATGTCCCTACCACTACCTTGGCCACGATCAGCTGACTGAGACAGACCAGAGACTGAACCTGAGAAGTTTATGAATCCGTATAGCTCAATACCATACCCGCTGGTACTTTTATGTTATGGGGAGTCAATCCTATTCCTCCATCATAATGCTGTGAGTCTTCAGACAATTGAAATATTAATTACTATATAAATGCAGCATCAGAGAGGTGTCTGAAGTAATGTAATTATATTTTAGAACAATATACAATGATAATTATCACTATAGTAATTATTTTACAAAGTAATTTAGTAAGAGAGGTAGATTACAAAGCTGATTGAGTTGCTCTGGGGATGTCAAGAATAGATTGGATGGTAGCAGAGAGAAGTTCCAAAGTAGTCCTCCGTCCCCCCACTGGTTGGGCCAGAGATTGAAGGCCCCCTTCCTCCACAACGTATTAATGATTTTGACTGCACCAATAGCTCCAAAGTGAGCCACGTTGAGCAGGACATCTTAGTTTCATTTCTGTTAAAATAAAATCATCCCACTGGCACAGAACGCTGGAGAAATCCTAGATTTGCATTGTTGGCTGGAGCTATTATGGCCAGTTTTCTTCTACTCTGCTCCCAAATACCTCCTGAAAAATGTATGCAATGCAGAAGAAAAATTAACACTAGTTATTTGCCCCATACTGCTCCTATATAAAACTGCACCCAAACGTCCTCTATGGCGTTTATGGAGGGAGATCTTGGTCTTTGTCAGTCGTGCCACCACGCCCATGACTTCAGTGGAAAAGAAAATTGGCTGAGGTGAAAAACAGGCTGACGATTCGCTATGAGCTCGTTTCGCGATCTGAAGTGATACGATGGTGAAGACTATTTCACCCTCTATGGTATCTGCATCTGACTGCACCTTAAGAGGGTGTTGCAATGTAAATTACATGCAAATAAATGTCAGAGAGATTTCCTCCAATAGTGCCAGGCACAGATCAGAGACACAATGCCCCGAAAAAAACCTGGTGCTACTGCTTCCTGAGTTGCCCTTTTGGTGCTCTCTATCTTAAGGGACAGGCTGGTATTGTCAAGAAAGATCTTAACTTTTTCAATAAAAAAATGGTTGTGCTGCAGAATGCTGTAGGGGTTTTACATTTACTGATGTAATTTTGAACTCCTCTATTAAATCTCCCCTCAACCTTTTATGTTCTAAGGAGTGCCCTCAAACCTTTCTTGCAGCCAGTTTCTGAGGGGCAGTGGCAGAGCTGACCATGATCAAATGTAGTGTTTTGTCTATAGTTTATTATCCTTTGTTCTGTCATTTCATTCTGGCAGCTCAAGAGTTAAAACCAGATTCACTTCATGAAAATAAGCCAATTTGTTTGACGCACAACAGCCCAGGAAACGGATAATATGTCTCTGGCAGGTATCAGGGACACATTAGTATTCAAATATCTTAAACTGCATCTTTGCAATTTGTTTCACTGTCCCAATTATGTGTCAATTGGATTGTTCAACAACAATTAGGTGTGTAGTGGCCCATTCTGGCCTTTTGATTAGGTGTATTTGCATATAATGGTAAACTCTTCATGTGCAGACTATTACATTTCACTAGCTTCTTGAGTTATCTCCTTGGAGACAGTTTCTGGAAAGCTATTATCTATGATATACTATGGATGTTTGACAGCCTGATGCAATCAGGAGGGATGCATGTTTGATTTCTTCTGTTCACCAGTTACACCTCATAGGGTTTATATCTCGAGCAGACTTGCCCCAATTTATTAGTCCTCTGAAGCAATGAAAAAAAGAGAGAGAGAACGGAGAAGAGAGAGCAAGCATGTACTCCTGGAGGCTCTATGGAAGGTTAGCAGCGAACCCCCAAGGGAGATGCAGCCAGAGACCTTGCTTCAGGTCCAATTTTACTTTGGGTTTAAGTGCAGGAAATGCAACTATGTTATTTTCTATATGTTGGAGGAAGAATAGTTTAGTCTGTATATTACTGAAAATCTGTGTATTTACTGTTAGTAAATCTGGTAGTTTATAATCTAAACTATGGTCTCATAAAAATGTTTATTCCATCACCTTCTAAAGTCAAGGAGACCAGGTGGGGGTCATATAACCAGTAAGGCGAATACAGTGACAAGGGTTTCTGTTCAACCCCTAGGCTCACTATAATTATATAGATATCATGCATGTAAAGTACTCTCCACCACATAGAGAATGAAGTCCCACTGACAGGAGTGGTCTTTGATTTTGATTACAAGGAAAATATGAGATAAAAATCTAAAACCATTTAACACTAGTTTTGGGTAAATTTTAAGGTAAGAGATTGTGATTTTAATCTAAATTTCTTGTCTCGATAGAAACTTTACATGCACGCAGAGAAATGCTGGGTACACACATATACACAAAGAGACACCTGCCTTTTCACCAACAATATATGCTAAATCTAGCAAGTCACTTTACGGTATCAATCTCCATCCATGCAATGGACAATCCAAATTAAAAAGTGTAAGAGCTGTGGAGTATTAAGAAGCTACATTCATTAATTGTGTTTTTTCTAGAAAATGTCATTCTAATAGCTGGCTGTTGTCATTGTGAAGAAGGGGTGGGGGAGTTCAGTTGAGGAGGTACCTTCTGAGAAAAGCCTTGTACTTCTTAATTACAACATGGATTAAATGTTTTTTTCCTCTTCCACACTCCCAGGGGTAGTGAAGTGTGTACACTGCTTTGTTACTCAGAAATCTTCAAACTCCACAACAGCTCGATCAATCACACATGGACTGCATGCAGACTGTAAAGCAGGTTTACCAATCAATCTCATCTTAATTGGAACTGCAGAGCAGCCCAGAACTCCCTCGCTGTCTTTGCCAGTTTTTTTTTACTTGTGTTCGGTGGAGTAATATTCCCAAGGCTCGATCCTGATCCAGTAGTATTTTTAACTTTCATCATGATTACTCACTCTGTTTGGACTTTTTTCTTTACTGCAACAGCTCTAAGAACAGCTTTCAAACTTTTTAGTGTAAAGTGTTCAGATATTTGGGCTTGAATTAATTTCTCCTGATGCCCCACTAAACTTTGTAAAACCACTGATGTCCTCATTGCCTACTCAGCTTAATTCGGTTCTATTGCAACAGTGCGATTCGTGCTGACTTGCAAACAGATGTTTAGTGAGGTTTTGAATAGAAGCACTATTGGGTTCTCAACTCATTGTGAAACTAAGAGTAGGAACATAGGAACAGGAGTAGATCATTCAGTCCCACGAGGCTGTTCCGCCATTCAATTAGATCATGGCTGATCTATATCTTAACTCCATTTACCCACCTTGGTTCCATATTTCTTAAGACCCTTGCCTAACAAAATTTATCGATCTCAGTCTTGAAATTTTCAATTGACCCCCAGCCTCAACAGCTTTCTGGGGGAGAGAGTTCCAGATTTCCACTACCCTTTGTGTGAAGAAGTGCTTCCTGACATCATCCCTGAACGGCCTAGCTCTAATGTTTAAGGTTATGCCCTCTTGTTCTGGACTCTCCCACCAGAGGAATTAGTTTCTCTCTATCTACCCTATCAAATCCTTTAATCATCTTAAATACCTCAATTAGTAACTGAATGAATGATACAGTTTTCTGTTCCAAACAACAAGACAGTTTTAGGTACTCTGAGCCGCAGAATTCCCAACTCTCCCCAAATTCCCAACTCTCCCCAAATTCCTCCACTTGTCTTACATCCCAGTCCAGGCTGAGCCGTGCCACGGTTTGAAGCTGACTGGTACTAACCTACCTACCACACGCTAGTAATAATAAATAAGGAGGTCTGTGAACTGAACAATGGGGCTGAAAGATATGCAAGAGATATACAAGCAGTCTTTAAGAGCTCAAAGCATGGAACAAAAATGCACCATTCAGCAATCAAGTCCACTTCCTCCATGGGCCATGTACTAGCTGCTCAATCATAGACTCTACCCCACCTATTTAACCTTCTGAATGAAAGTTCTGCATCAATAGTCCTTGATGCCCCAAAGTAAAATACCGGAATATCGATCTATCCTCAGCACTAATCAATCCTTTGCCTGCTGTCCTCCACCAAAAATATTTTCTGAAAATCTAGGCTGTGCTTACAATAAAAGCTTAATTGCAGCTCCCTGCTGATACAGATACAATATATTGACACCAATACAATACACCAATATAGCTATGATGCAGATACAGATATAATGCACTAATTTTTTTACGATAAACTGACATCGATACAATATACAGAGGCAGGTACGATACAAAATACAAACAGATTTGCAGATATATGTACGATGTGCAGATACAGGTACGAAGTGCAGATACAGGTAAGGTGGCCTTGAAATTCCTGGGGACCGGTTCACTGGTGCAAGTGCAGCAGAGCGGAACCCTATCTCTCTAATGCTGGTAGCCGTAGACCTGTCCCAAATCCCACAGGTGGGGTCATAACCATAGTTGGGGTCTGTAACATTGTATCAGTGGCATCCACCCTAGTAAGGCACAGCAGTCCACAGTTGCTCCACCTGAGGACACCTAAACCTAGCAGGTCTGGGAAAAAAGTGATTATTTTTCATTCTTCCAAAAGGAGTCATTCTGTTTCCAGACAAGGTAATCGATGCACTCTGGGATTGATTACCTTAGTCTAGTAAAGGTTTGGGGCCTTCTGAAGGCCTCAAAGGGACGGCATGAGTTCCGCTGAGGCCTTTCAAGGGTGTAAAGGGTAGAATTCCTGGAGTAATCCAGGCATTCCCCTGACACATCCTTTGATGTTAAGGGGGGGCGGTGGGGGCAGGCAGAAGTTCTGGAATTTAAAAGGCCAGGTAAAACATGTCAGAATCCTGGAGGAACCAGGTTCCGTCCCATATTCTGGGCACCCCCCCCTCACCACCCTCACCCCGGGCAGAACTGAACTCTTCTGCCCTCTTCAGCCCCAGGAATTTCAGTGCCGAAACGTTGATACCAATACAGAAAAACCACCTAGTAGTACAATTATAGATTTTGTCACCTGTAATTAAAATATAGAAGGGGGTTTGAGGGTCATAGACATATTAATAGCGCTGCTTTATGTTTTTTTTCCAGGGAAAGAACTTAGGCCCTTGAATTATGCCGTGGGATGGTACCATATGAATGCTTAACACGTTCATCTCAAACTCTTCTCTCCACTATTTTAATGGGGGTATTAACCATTTAAAATAAATGGGTTAATATCTCTGATAAAATAGTTGAGAGAAGAATTTAAGTAAGTTTGTACCCATGGCCCCAGTGACCCTTGTTTGGGGTCAAAAGGTGGTGGGACGGAACTCCAAGATGGAATAGTCATACAGAAACTTTAGGTTCCGGACTTTGTCCTTATGTCATTGCAAGCTTGCAGAGAGTATTTTGAACTGTATAATAATTGAATGAAATACCGGTGTTCGCAGGAAGTGGTGGTGGAAGCAATTTGAGATAATGAATTAAGAGTATCACACAGGAAGTGTAATACACAACATGTCTGGGTCTGTTGCAAACTAACTGATAGAGATTGATAGCTATGATTAGTCAATAACTCCATTATCATTGTATCATGCAACTACCAGGGTGGTAGAAAGTGAACTAGGTGGATCGTGGTCTTTTGTCGTCATCTAGCAATTGCTATGTTCCTATTAAAGTGCATCGTCTTGTGTATGATGGTTCTCATAAAGCACCAGTACCAATAACCCTAGCAACAACATTGTGCCTGTCAAATACCTTTTTTGACAGTGAGTTGCTGAGCGCCCAGCTCCTCTACATTTGGTCATGTCCGTCCACATACATCAATGCCACACTTTAACATGTAGCATAATGTGCTGTGCTTCTTTTCATTCGAAGTTATTCTTTTTTTTTGAACAAATCAAACGTCTGCAGTTTTACCTGTGTGATCTCCCACTCGACAGAGCACAGCAAACTGTCCTGTGTTGCTTCTCTTTCTATCACTGTCACACCGCTAGATGGATGGCTCGGTCAGGGACTAGCCGCCCTACAGAGAATGAGAGAGGAGAAAAGGTCAAGAAAATGTCACCTCTCTGCACTGTGACACTCCTTTGTACGACTACCTGATCTACCTCAGGTTCTCTTTTCAATCTTAGTGGTGCCATGCACTCTATGCCTTGGTCCTCACTTAGGCTTCTCAACAATAAGAAAAAATCAGTCGATAAGGTTGCCATTAGTCAAAGCTGAGTGAGAAAATGTCTCTACCTCGGCATTGCTGAGAACTTGGCAATCGCAATCGGGGGGGAGTCACGACAGGATAATATTTTATGTCCTATTTTAAATTTCAAAAAATATATCGATATATATTTTAACAACATATAAAGGGGACACTTTTAACTCAATTACTTGAGGGGAAAAGTCTTTTTAAGGACTTTTATACTAGATTCTAATTTTATCACCTTCATTTTTTAAAATAATATATAAAAAACTGAATAGCTAATTGATGTGCATTACTGAGCTTAGTAAATCAGAATAAAACATCCACATCTCAGAGGAGTACAGTCAGGAGCAGATCCATGGCACTGTGGGAGATTCGGCTGCATGGGGTGGGATACAAGAAAGTGTAGAAATGCAGTTGTTATAGGGGATTCGATAGTCAGGGGGATAGACAGGCATATTTGCAACTGCAGACATGAGTCTCGAATGGTGTGTTGCCTCCCTGATGCCAGGGTAAAGGGAACAGGACATTCTGGTGGAAGGGGGACAGCCAGAAGTCGTGGTCCATGTTGGAACCAATGACATTGGTAGATAAAAGGGTTGAGGTCCTGCAGGCAGTTTCAGGAGCTCGGAAAAAGACTAAAGAACAGGACCTCAAAGGTGATAATCTCTGGATTACTCCCAGTGCCATGTTCTAGTGAGTACAGAAACAGGAAGATAACACAGGTGAATGTGTGGCTGGAGAAGTGGTGCAGGAGGGAGGGCTTCAGATTCCTGGGACATTGGGACCAGTTCTGGGGCAGGGGGGAACGGTTCAGGCCGGGCGGGTTGCATTTGGACAGCACGAGGACCAATGTCCTCACAAAGAAGTTAACCAGTGTTGGTGGGGGGGGGGGGGGATTAAACTAATTTGGCCGGGGGAGGGGAACCAGGATGTAGCAGCAGAAAGGAGAGCCAAGGTGCATAGAAAACAAGGAGGGACAAATAGCAACAGAATAAAGAAAAGTGCAGAAAGAGCAGGAATTAGATGGAGGAAAAAAGCAAAGCATGGTATTAGAATGCATGTGTGCTAATGTGAGGAGTGTTACAAATACAATTGATGAGCTGCAGGCACAAGTTGCCACATGAGGCTATGATATAATGGCTATAACAGAAACCTGCCTTAAACATGGGCAGGAATGGGAACTGAACATTCCTGGCTACATAAGAACATAAGAAATAGGAGCAGGAGTAGGCCAGACGGCCCCCCAAGCCTGCAACGCCATTCAGTATGATCATGGCTGATCTTCGACCTTGACTTACTTTCCCGCTCAATCCCCATATCCCTTGATTCCCTTAGAGTCCAAAAATCTAGCGATCTCAGTCTTGAATATACTCAATGACTGAGCATCCACAGCCCTCTGAGGTAGAGAATTCCTGAGATTCACAACACTCTGAGTGAAGAAATTTCTCCTCATCTCAATCCTAAATGTCCGATCCCTTATCCTGACACCATGCTCCCTAGTTCTGTACTTTCCAGCCAGGGGGAACATCCCCTCAGCAGGTGCTGTCTATCGGATGAGATGTTTAACCGAGGCCCTGACATCCCTCTCAGGCGGACGTAAAAGATCCCATGGCATTATTTCAAAGAAGAGTTGGGGAGTTCTAGCTGGTGTCCTGGCCAATATCCATCCCTCAACTAACATCACTAAAAACAGATTATCTGGTTATTATCACGTTGCTGTTTGTGGGACCTCACTGTGTGCAAATTGGCTGCTGTATTTTCTACATTACAACAGTGACTACACTTCAAAACTACTTCATAGGCTGTAAAGCGCTTTGGGACGTCCTGAGGTCATGAAAGGCGCTATAGGAATGCAAGTCTTTCTTTTCCTAACACTACTTGATTGTTTTTTGGAGGAAACTTTTGGATGTAAAGCAAACATTAAAGAAAAAACAAAAGTAAAAATGGGGTTGCTGTATGAAGCAAATATGAATCCAATTCCTTCTGATTATCCACCCTGAACTCAATGTGGACAGAAGTCACCAAACACCTTCCCATTTGTTTGCTTTCTGAGTGGTGCAAGACTCTGAGCCACCAATCCACTCTGGCTGATTGACAGCCCTCTGCTGGCTCCACAACTTGGATAATAGTCCCAGAGAGCTCCCAAACCCTTTGGGAAGGAGCACATCGAGCCAGGACATCACCATATGGGTCAAACACTGATCTCATTAAAAGGATGACCTTTTAGCACACATCAGGCCAATTAGCTATAGTGTAGGAGATCAAAGTTGTAGAGGTCAGAGTGGGAATGGAAGATAGAGTTAAAGTGGTGAGACACAGGGAGCTCAGGATCACAAACGCAGTTGGAATAGAGGTGTACGGCAAACCGGCACGTGTGACCCTGGCCACACTGTCGAGGAAGGGCATTGGCTCTTTTCAAGACAGGTGGACCTATCGAGCATTTCCAGCATTTTTGCCTTCATTTTAGACCTCCTAAATCTGCAGCTTTTCCCCCTATTTTTTTCCTCAGATTTCACCCGTTTTCTTGCCTTTTTCCTTCTATTGGCTTTTTCCATGTTTTTTCACCACCTTAGCCATTCACACGTTCTTTTAATGTCTTTCCATTGCCTCACTGAGGTGACCTTTTATATCATCTAACAGTTTCTCCTATTCAAAGTTATGGCCACCCCCTCGACCTTTCCATCTCTGCCCACTCCCGAGTATCAATCACCACCCACATCCCTCTACTCCCTTCCAACCACACTTCCTTCAACGTCCACCCCGGAAGAAAACTCTTCCCCAACTACATTCTCAAACTCCCAACGCCTTTGGCCCTCTACTTACCACTTTTCCTCGGCAGTTGTCGATTTGCTCAACCATTCCATCATCTCCACCTTTGATACCCTTGGCCCCAGCAAAACATTTACTTCTCTGGTATCACCATCTTCACTCCCTCAAGTCCAATGGTGCAGATGTGAGCACATGTGGCAATCAACTGGTTTAGCCATCCATCATCAGATTTAGCTGGACCCCATCAAGGGTCTCACTCTCCTCTGCCAAAACCATCCACTATTCCAAGATCATCCTGGAAAGCAAACCTTGGTTTCTTTTCTCCACTGTCTCCTTAAACCCCTCTCCCCTGCCCCTGTATAAGTTACTTTACTCCCTCTTTTTTGTCCACCCTACCTTATCTTTCAGTTCTGATAAAATCCTTTTTGCTTTACAGATGCTGAGAGATTTTAAGAGTCTTAATTAAGACAGTGTATTTCCAGCTTGGTTTACATTCTGTATAACACATCCTAGCCCTTTGTGCTACCTTCTCTGTAACAGCATGTGTGCTACTTGTCTGTAACACACTCGAACCTGCATTATCCTCTCTATAACACACTCTAGTTGTCCTGACAACATTATGAATCAACTCAAATGCAGGCCAGACTGGGTAGAAGTGGCAGATTCTCCTCCATGAAGAACTTTAGTGAACCAGTTGGGCAGCTTTCATGGTTATTTTATCTGGTGCCAGCCCACAATTATTACCAGATTTACTGAATTCAATTTCCTAACTTGCTATGTGGGATTTGAATTTACAACCTCTGGGGTACTAGTCCAGTACCATAACTTCTAGGCTACTTGTTATTCTCCCTGTGTTATACCCTCTGTGACATCCTCCAGCCTGTGGATTATCCTTTTTGCCTCATAATCTGGACTCTGATTTTCATTTCCCTTTCTCAGCTCTTCCCCCACCTGTTTCTTTCAGCGAATGTCAGATGGTGCTAGTTTATTGTCATCTCCAGGGCCCCATGATTAATGGGATTCTGTGCTGCCTGACAGTGAGCTCAGGGCTTGGCTCAAACTCTTCCCCTCATTTACTGCTTAAAAAGTGAAGAGATTTCTATTACAGGTAATGACTTTCCCCAAAGATTAAAGGGGGGCTTGTTGCTCCATTGACTGGAACTAGGAAAATGTGTAGGTGGAATATATCTATTTTAGGGCATTAGAAAGTTTTAATTTTATTAATTCATTTAGAGTGTTGTGAGTAATGGTAGCTACCACTCTCAGGTTTAATTCCCGGTCTGGACTGATTTTGACTGCAGGGGAAATTTAAAAGCCTTATTAAGTATACATTTCGGTGTCAGCCATGGCTCAGTGTTAGAGCTCTTGCCTGTGAGTCAGAGGGCTGTGGGTTCACGTCCCACTTCAAAGACTTAAGCACAAAATCTAGGCTGGCACTCCAGAGCAGTACTGAGGGAGTGCTGCATTGTCGGAGGTGCCATCTTTCAGGTGAGACGTTAAACTGAGGCCCTGTCTGCCCTATCATGTGGATGTAAAAGATCCCTTGGCACTATTCAATGAAGAGCAGGGGAGTTCTCCCCAGTGTCCTGACCAATATTTATCCCTCAATTAACACCGAAAAACAGATTATCTGGTCATTATCACATTGCTGTTTGTGGGACCTTGCTGTGTGCAAACTGGATGCTGCATTTCCTACAATAAGTACAACATTGATTACACTTCAAAACTACTTCATTGGCTGTAAAGCACTTTGGGAAGTCCTGAGGGCGTGGAAGGAGCTACAGAAATGCAAGTCAGTCTTTCTTTTTTAATTGTAAACAATTTTACAACACCAAGTTATAGTCCAGCAATTTTATTTTAAATTCACAAGCTTTCGGAGGCTTCCTCCTTCGTCAGGTGAACGATGTGAAAATGAAATCCTCGAGATGAAATCGCGAGATGAATTCTTTTTTAATCATGTGCTGACCCAGCATCCACACATGCAGTTTCCAGCAGGAGTCAGTAGATGGCAATGAAGAGTAGGAATGATGGCTGCCAGTCTAGGGGCACTAAGTGCAATTCTAGCGTCTGCACTGCAGGTCTAACTGGGCAAAGAAAGAACGTGGGATTAGAGCCTGGAATCTTGCTGCTTTGTGTGGGTCAGCCACTCAATGCATAAACTTGCTTAGCCATCGGGAAGCCATTTTATTTTTCAACTTTCTTAAAAAAGCCAGAAAAATAAAATGAAAACTACATAGAATTTCTGGAATGGGAAGGGTTAAAAGCTCCATACTGTTCCCAGATCCAGCACAACCTGGGATAACTTCCTGCCAAAGGTCAGGATCTTAACCCAAGAATTCCAGCTGAAAATCCTCAGTGAATCCACTTCAGGAACACAACAGCAGCTTCCAGGAACAAAATGAAACAGAGCACAATGTGATCTGCACAGAGACATTAAACAGCCAATATTTCAAACCAATGCTCCAGTGCCTGTTTTGGGGGCTCACAGAGCCCCGAGAACAACAACAGCTTGCATTAATATAGCGCCTTTAACGTAGTAAAATGTCCCAAGGCGCTTCACAGGAGTGTTATCAAACAAAAATTTGACACCGAGCCACATAAAAGAGATAGTAGGTTAGGTGACTAAATGCTTGATCAAAGAGGTAGGTTTTAAGGAGCGTCTTAAAGGAGGAGAGAGAGGTAGCGAGGCGGAGAGGTTTAGGGAGGGAATTCCAGAGCTTAGGGCCTAGGCAGCTGAAGGCAAGGCTGCCAACGGTGGAATGATTAAAATCAGGGATGCGTAAGAGGCAAGAATTGGAGGAGCGCAGAGATCTCGGAGGGTTGTAGGGATGGAGGAGGTTGCAGAGATAGGGAGGGGTGAGGCATGGAGGGATTCGAGAATTTTAAAATCAAGGGGTTCCCGGACTGGGAGCCAATGTAGGTCAGCGAGCACAGAGGTGATGGGTGAACGGTGCGAGTTAGGATACAGGATCAACATCACAACATGCAAAATCGTACTTATTTTCCGAATGGTAGGATTGGTTGGATCCTGCACTGAAAACCTGCTCCTGTGGTCAGAAGCGCCTGGTGGACATCTATACAACACAGCAGAGCACATAGATACTAATGTCACTCACCGGAAACAGCCCCAAGGTCATTGAGTACACCATTACATAAGGCTGAGACCCAATACATTGTATATGGTTCACTGGCTCCTGAGTAACCTAATGGCCCGGCATATTCCTCACTCTACCATTACCAACAAGCCAGGGGATCAACCCTGGTTCAATGAGGAGTGTAGAAGAGCATGCCAGGAGCAGCACCAGGCGTACCTAAAAATGAGGTGCCAACCTGGTGAAGCTACAACTCAGGACTGCATGCATGCTAAACAGCGGAAGCAACATGCTATAGACAGAGCTAAGCGATTCCACAACCAACGGATCAGATCAAAGCTCTGCAGTCCTGCCACATCCAGTCGTGAATGGTGGTGGACAATTAAACAACTAACGGGAGGAGGAGGCTCTGCAAACATCCCCATTCTCAATGATGGCGGAGTCCAGCACGTGAGTGCAAAAGTCAAGGCTGAAGCGTTTGCAACCATCTTCAGCCAGAAGTGCCGAGTGGATGATCCATCTCGGCCTCCTCCCGATATCCCCACCATCACGGAAGCCAGTCTTCGGCCAATTCGATTCACTCCACATGATATCAAGAAACGGCTGAGTGCACTGGATACAGCAAAGGCTATGGGCCCCGACAACATCCCAGCTGTAGTGCTGAAGACTTGTGCTCCAGAACTAGCTGCGCCTCTAGCCAAGCTGTTCCAGTACAGCTACAACACTGGCATCCACCCGACAATGTGGAAAATTGCCCAGGTCTGTCCTGTCCACAAAAAGCAGGACAAATCCAATCCGGCCAATTACCGCCCCATTAGTCTACTCTCAATCATCAGCAAAGTGATGGAAGGTGTCGTCGACAGTGCTATCAAGCGGCACTTACTCACCAATAACCTGCTCACCGATGCTCAGTTTGGGTTCCGCCAGGACCACTCGGCTCCAGACCTCATTACAGCCTTGGTCCAAACATGGACAAAAGAGCTGAATTCCAGAGGTGAGGTGAGAGTGACTGCCCTTGACATCAAGGCAGCATTTGACCGAGTGTGGCACCAAGGAGCCCTAGTAAAATTGAAGTCAATGGGAATCAGGGGGAAAACTCTCCAGTGGCTGGAGTCATACCTGGCACAAAGGAAGATGGTAGTGGTTGTTGGAGGCCAGTCATCTCAGCCCCAGGGCATTGCTGCAGGAGTTCCTCAGGGCAGTGTCCTTGGCCCAACCATCTTCAGCTGCTTCATCAATGACCTTCCCTCCATCATAAGGTCAGAAATGGGGATGTTCGCTGATGACTGCACAGTGTTCAGTTCCATTCGCAACCCCTCAGATAATGAAGCAGTCCGAGCCTGCATGCAGCAAGACCTGGACAACATCCAGGCTTGGGCTCATAAGTGGCAAGTAACATTCGCGCCAGATAAGTGCCAGGCAATGACCATCTCCAACAAGAGAGAGTCTAACCACCTCCCCTTGACATTCAACGGCATTACCATCGCCGAATCCCCCACCATCAACATCCTGGGGGTCACCATTGACCAGAAACTTAACTGGACCAGCCATATAAATACTGTGGCTACGAGAGCAGGTCAGAGGCTGGGTATTCTGCGGCGAGTGACTCATCTCCTGACTCCCCAAAGCCTTTCCACTATCTACAAGGCACAAGTCAGGAGTGTGATGGAATACTCTCCACTTGCCTGGATGAGTGCAGCTCCAACAACACTCAAGAAGCTCGACACCATCCAAGATAAAGCAGCCCGCTTGATTGGCACCCCATCCACCACCCTAAACATTCACTCCCTTCACCACCGGCGCACTGTGGCTGCAGTGTGCACCATCCACAGGATGCACTGCAGCAACTCGCCAAGGCTTCTTCAACAGCACCTCCCAAACCCGCGACCTCTACCACCTAGAAGGACAAGGGCAGCAGGCGCATGGGAACAACACCACCTGCACGTTCCCCTCCAAGTCACACACCATCCCGACTTGGAAATATATCGCCGTTCCTTCATTGTCGCTGGGTCAAAATCCTGGAACTCCCTTCCTAACAGCATTGTGGGAGAACCGTCACCACACGGACTGCAGCGGTTCAAGAAGGCGGCTCACCACCACCTTCTCGAGGGCAATTAGGGATGGGCAATAAATGCCGGCCTTGCCAGCGACGCCCACATCCCGTGAACGAATAAAAAAAAAAGATGGATCCCATGGCACTGTTGCAATTGACAAGATGCAAATTAACAAAAAATGATGTGGAAACATTTCAATCAATTTCAGGGGCCAAGAGTGTGTTTCAAAGATTATAAAATGTCACATCTGCAGCTATGTCAGTGAATGTAGTGGGGAGAGGGAAGCGGAGCCCATGCACCTGCATAGTTCCAGAGGGATTTGAACATGTTCAGATTGAGCAAAAAGGGCCATAATATTGCTTGTGACCCAGGGATTGGATTCACAGAGCAGATTGGGCCAAAGTGGATGGATTCACACAGCCGGCTAGGCCAAACAGTACTGGTGCCAGCGTCCCATGAACTGGAACTGCTCTTCCCCACATTGATCTTTCAGCCATGCATTCACTATCCTGATCTGTTTGTCTCCATGTCAATTAGTACGTGGCTCAGATAGTAATCATGAGATTATTACCCGTGAGGTTCTGCTTTTTAATTTAGCTCTGCACCTAATTCCCACTCTCAACAAATACCTCTTTTGAAGTCTTCACTCTGTATGAAGTTCACTCAGTTATCTCATGTTCTGCGCTCGAGTTCTGTGCTCTTGCAGATATGCCCACTAATAAATACCTTTCAGACATTCATTCATGGGATGTGGGCGTCGCGGGCAAGGCCAGCATTTATTGCCCATCCCCAATTGCCCTTGAGAAGGTGGTGGTGAGCCGCCTTATTGAATCACTGCAGTCCGTGTGGTGAAGGTTCTCCCACAGTGCTGTTAGGTAGGGAGTTCCAGGATTTTGACCCAGCGACAATGAAGGAACGATGATATATTTCCAAGTCGGGATGGTGTGTGACTTGGAGGGGAACGTGCAGGTGGTGTTGTTCCCATGTGCCTGCTGCCCTTGTCCTTCTAGGTGGTAGAGGTCGCGGGTTTGAGAGGTGCTGTCGAAGAAGCCTTGGCGAGTTGCTGCAGTGCATCCTGTGGATGGTACACACTGCAGCCACGGTGCACCGGTGGTGAAGGGAGTGAATGTTTAGGGTGGTGGATGCGGTACCAATCAAGCGGGCTGCTTTGTCCTGGATGGTGTCGAGCTTCTTGAGTGTTATTGGAGCTGCACTCATCCAGGCAAGTGGACAGTATTCCATCACACTCCTGTCTTGTGCCTTGTAGATGGTGGAAAGGCTTTGGGGAGTCAGGAAGTGAGCCTCTGAACTGCTCTTGTAGCCATAGTATTTATGTGGCTGGTCCAGTTAAGTTTCTAGTCAATGGTGACCCCCAGGATGTTGATGGTGGGGGATTTGGCGATGGTAATGCTGTTGAATGTCAAGGGGAGGTGGTTAGACTCTCTCTTGTTGGAGATGGTCATTGCCTGGCACTTGTCTGGTGCGAATGTTACTTGCCACTTATCAGCCCAAGCCTGGATGTTGTGCAGGTCTTTCTGCATGTGGGCACAGACTGCTTCATTATCTGAGGGTTTGCGAATAGAACTGAACACTGTGCAGTCAACAGCGAACATCCCCATTCCTGACCTTATGATGGAGGGAAGGTCATTGATGAAGCAGCTGAAGATGGTTGGGACTCGGACACTGCCCTGAGGAACTCCTGCAGCAATGTCCTGGGGCTGAGATGATTGGCCTCCAACAACCACTACCATCTTCCTTTGTGCTAGGTATGACTCCAGCCACTGGAGAGTTTTCCCCCTGATTCCCATTGACTTCAATTTTACTAGGGCTCCTTGGTGCCACACTCGGTCAAATGCTGTCTTGACGTCAAGGGCTGTCACTCTCACCTCACCTCTGGAATTCAGCTCTTTTGTCCATGTTTGGACCAAGGCTGTAATGAGGTCTGGAGCCGAGTGGTTCTGGCGGAACCTAAACTGAGCTTCGGTGAGCAGGTTATTGGTGAGTAAGTGCCGTTTGATAGCACTGTCGATGACTTTGCTGATGATTGAGAGTAGACTGATGGGGTGGTAATTGGCCAGATTGGATTTGTCCTGCTTTTTGTAGACAGGACATACCTGAGCAATTTTCCACATTGTTGGGTGGATGCCAGTGTTGTAGCTGTACTGGAACAGTTTGCCTAGAGAAGCGGCTAGTTCTGGAGCACAAGTCTTCAGCACTACAATCGGGATGTTGACGGGGCCCATAGCCTTTCTTGTATCCAGTGCACTCAGCCATTTCTTGATATCTCGTGGAGTGAATCGAATTGGCTGACGACTGGCTTCTGTGATGGTGGGGATATCGGGAGGAGGCCGAGATGGATCATCCACTTGGCACTTCTGGCTGAAGATGGTTGCAAACGCTTCAGCCTTGTCTTTTGCACTCACGTGCTGGACTCTGCCATTGAGGATTGGGATGTTCACAGAGCCTCCTCGTCCCATTAGTTGTTTAATTGCCCACCACCCTTCACGACTGGATGTGACAGGACTGCAGAGCTTTGATCTGATCCGTTAGTTGTGGAATCGCTTAGCTCTGTCTATAGTATGTTGCTTCCACTGTTTAGCATGCATGCAGTCCTGTGTTGTTGCTTCACCAGGTTGGCACCTCTTTTTAAGCACGCCTGGTGCTGCTCCAAGCATGCTCTTCTGCACTCCTCATTGAACCAGGGTTGATTCCCTGTCTTGTTGGTAATGGTAAAGTGAGGAATATGCCGGGCCATGAGGTTACAAATTGTGGTGGAATACAATTCTTCTGCTGCTGCTGATGGCCCACAGCGCCTCATGGATGCCCAGTTTTGAGCTGCCAGATCTGTTCTGAATCTATCCCATTTAGCACGGTGGTAGTGCCACACAACACGTTGGATGGTGTCCTCAGTGCGAAGACGGGATTTCATCTCCACGAGGACTGTGCGGTGGTCACTCCTACCAATACTGTCATGGACAGATGCATCTGTGACAGGTAGATTGATGAAGATGAGGTCAAGTAGGTTTTTCCCTCAGGTTCGCTCACCACCTGCCGCAGGCCCAGTCTGGCAGCTATGTCCTTCAGGGCTCGGTAAGTAGTAGTGCTACCGAGCCACTCTTGGTGATGGACATTGAAGACCCCCACCCAGAGTACATTCTGTGCCCTTGCTACCCTCACTGCTTCTTCCAAGTGGTGCTCAACATGGAGGAGGACTGATTCATCAGCTGAGGGAGGGCGGTAGATAGTAATCAGCAGGAGATTTCCTTGCCCATATTTGACCTGATGCCATGAGATTTCATGGGGTCCGGAGTCAATGTTGAGGACTCCCAGGGTCACTCCACCGACTGTATATCACTGTACCGCCACCTCTGATGGGTCTGTCCTGCCGGTGGGACAGGACATACCCAGGGATGGTGAGGGCAGAGTCTGGGACATTGGCTGAAAGGTATGATTCTGTGAGTATGGCTATGTCAGGCTGTTGTTTGACTAGTCTATGGGACAGCTCTCCCAATTTTGGCACAAGTCAGTGAGGAGGACTTTGCAGGGTCGACTGGGCTTGGTTTGCCTTTGTCGTGTCCGGTACCTAGTGGTCCGTCCGGTTTTATTTTTATTATGACTTTTTGTAGCAAGATTGTACAACTGAGTGGCTTGCTGGGCCATTTTGGAGAGCAATTAAGAATCAACCACATTGCTGTGGGTCTGGAGTCACATATAGACCAGGTAAGGACAGCAGTTTTCCTTCCCTAAAGGGCATTTTATTTAATTAATTGAATTTAAATTCCCCAGCTGCCGTGGCCAGATTTGAACTCATGACTCCAGATTGTTAGTCTAGGCCTCTGGATTACTAGTCTAGTAACATAACCACAATGCTACCGTACCCTAATCTGTCATATAGGTTGTACATTGAAGTGTTCTTGGTGCTTCCAAATTGTTGTATGGCACGTTCAAAATTAAAATATAAGCTCTGATGATTTTAAAGTACAATTTTAATGTGAAACTTTACTGCCCCAAATTTTTGGAAGAGTTCCAGTGCAGGAATTTAGTCTGCTATAATGAGTATTATTTGGTGCATGTTCTACAATTAAATCATTCATAATATTTAGTATGTAGATTGACTCCATATTGCTCCTCTCTTCCTCCTTTTCTTTCTTTCCCCTGCCCCCCCCGCCCAACAAACTTTTTTGTATATAAATATTTGCAGCCTTCGGTGAGTTACAAAAGGCTGATAGCTTGTGTATTGTTGAATGTAATACCTGTTATTGCTGAACCAGCAAATGTTGCATTCAACACTCAATTTGTTAACTGGCACAGATGTGCGTAAATACACAGGATGTAACTGCCTCAAGAAACACATCGGGACAGATTTTGTTGTGAAAATAACAGTGAGGCGAACAGGGCTCACTGTTATTTATGTGCAAATCAGTCAGCAACTTCCGGCGACCGCACATGCTCAGTTAAACGCAAAAATCGCTGAACGAGATACAGCGCTCCTCCGTAAACTTTGCGAGAACGGCATCTCGCTGACTGGCTCCCTATTCAAATGGATGGAACGGTGTGGTGTTCCTGCACAGATGTTGTAGATATGGACTAAACTCATCACAAAAAATTAGGGCTTGCCGATGGTGATGTAAGTACCCTTTTAATGGTGTGGTAAGTCTTAATGACTGCCAAATAACCTCTCTGGCACTGAAAATTAACTTTAACAAGTGTGGAGTCCAATTCCTTCAGATTTTAATTGTTGTTGGGCAGTTTTTAAAAAATTTTAATAAATTTTTATTTTTTTATTTTTTCTTTCTGTCTCTTTTATCTGTCTCTAAATTCAATCCTTCTTACCCTCTCTTTATTTTGCTTTCTGTACCTGATTTGACATTGAATTCACTATTCTAACTTACACTTCCTGATTCAGTCTCTGCGCTGCTCATTAACGATGCTTCAATCTGATTAGTTAAGGAGATACCCAGCTGCTTTCCCTGTTTAAACAGGTCCCAGATGCCCTGTAGAGGGCACTGTTCTTTTTGGATCTCTAATTCAGAGGAAATCGTTCGCCTCTCACAGCAAAAATCTGGCCCAATGCTTTTTAAATCGAGCACAAGGGAAGTCCTGACTGCAATAGAAGGCACCTTTTCAATTAAATTAATTCAATGTCTGTTGAAAACAAGACGACAGCAATCTGGAATGCACTGCCTGAAAGGGTGGTGGAAGCAGATTCAATAATAGCTTTCAAAAGGGAATTGGATAAATACTCGAAGGGGAAAAATTTGCAGGACTATAGGGAAAGGACAGGGCAGTGGGATTAATTGGATAGCTCTTTCAAAGAGCCCGCACAGGCATGATGGGCCGAAGGGTCTCCTTCTGTGCTGTATCATTCTATGGTTCCATGATTCTAACGCTCCCAGCCTCACAATATCTAATTACAATGACAGAAAGCAAAAGACCCTCTGGTCCTTCCAGCCTGTCCCACAAAATCATGATACCTTGTGTATCACAATATATACATTCCCCACCCCATGCCATGTGATCTCCTGGGAGAGGCAAAAAGCCAAAAATTCCTCTCCGACCCCTTTGGCGAACGAAACTAGCCATGAAGATCACTCTGGCCCTGATAATTCTCTGCATTACATTAACTACTTTTTGTAAGAGGTGATCTCCGCCCTAGCCAGCTACTTACAGTTGACTGACAGTTAACTACAAATGACATTTTTAAGTTAAAAAACCAAGCTAAATTTCAGTTTGATAAAAGTACAATTTTTCTACTCCTGACCACTGAATTTCCACTCTCATCAAATTCCTGTTTTAAAGTCTTCACTCAGTTAGCTTATGCTCTGTGCTCGAGCAAACCAAGTGCCATAAAAATACCTCTCCACATCATAAAAATACCACTGTAAACAGGAACAGGGTGCTGCCTGCAGAACTACCCAACTCCTGACCATCCCATCTCTCAACCAGCAGCCTGCCCAAACAAGATAAAGTCTAAGCCTGATGTAAGACATTTCTAAAGACTGGGGCGTACTGAACCCGCAACACTGGGGATTAAGTCGTCGCCCCTGCCTTCCCCCCATCCTAGTCAGCACCTCTGGAAAGAACTACATTCTACAGCAGCTGTCATGTCCTCAAGATGTCCCACAGCCAATTCACTGCTAATTAATCACTTTTGAAGTGTCGTCACAGCCGAGGTAAGTTTTTGACCCCGTATCCCCTCCATCACCAAGACTGCCTACCTCCACCTCCGTAATATCGCCAGTCTCTGTCCCTGCCTCAGTTCATCTGCTGCTGAAATCCTCATCCATGTCTTTGTTACCTCTAGACTTGACTATTCCAATGCTCTCCTGGCCGGCCTCCCATCTTCCACCCTCAATAAACTTGAGCTCCTCCAAAATTCTGCTGTCCGTATCCTAACTCGCACCAAATCCCGTTCACCCATTACCCCTGTGCTCGCTGACCTACGTTGGCTCCCGTTCCGACAATGCCTCGATTTTAAAATTCTCATCCTTGTTTTCAAATCTCTCCATGGCCTCACCTCTCCCTATCTCTGTAACCTCCTCCAGCCCTACAATCCTCCGAGATCTCTGCGCTCCTCCAATTCCGGCCTTTTGCACATCCCTGATATTAATCACTCCACCATTGGTGGCCGTGCCTTCAGCTGTCAAAGCCCTAAGTTCTGGTATTCGCTCCCTAAACCTCTCTGCCTCTCCTCCTTTAAGACGTTCCTTAAAACCAGCTGTCAGCTATGGCTCAGTGGGTAGCACGCTCGCCTCCAAGTCAGAAGGTTGTGGGTTCAAGTCCCACCCCCAGGACTTAAGCACAAAATCTACATTGACACTCCAGTGCAGTACTAAGGGAGCGCTGCATTGTTGGAGGTGCCATCTTTTGGATGGGGTATTAATCCAAGGCCGCGTTTGCCCGCACAGGTGGACATAAAAGATCCCATGGCACTATTTCGAAGAAGAGCTGGAGAGTTATCCCTGGTGTCCTGGCCGATATTTATCCCTCAACCAACATCACTAAAAACAGATTATCTGCTCATTATCAAATTACTGTTTGTGGGAGCTTGCTGTGAGAAAATTGGCTGCTGCATTTCCTACATTACAAGAGTGACTACGCTTCAAAAGTATTTCATTGGCTGTGAAGTGCTTTGGGATGTCTTGAGGTTGTGAAAAGCGCTATAGAAATGCAAGTCTTTCTTTCTTTATCTCTGACCAAGCTTTTGGTCACCTATCCTCCTTATGTGGCTCAGTGTCAAATTTATTTTGCTAACGGTCCTGTGAAGCACCTTGGGACTTTTTACTACGTTAATGGCGTTATATAAATGCAATTTGTTGTTGTAGCTATTATAAAAGCAAACACAAAGCAATGAGATTCATGACCGGGTAATCTGTTTTAGCAGTGTTGGTTGAGGGATAAATATTGGCCAAGACACCAGGAGAACTCCCCCTTCTTTAAAGTAGTGCTATGGGATCTTTTACGTCCATCTGAGCAGGCAGAGAGGACCTCCATTTAACATCTCATCTGAAAGCATCTCCAACAAGTTCTGCGCTCCCTCCATACTGGACTGGAGTGTTAGCCTAGATTATGTGCTCACGTCTCTGGAGTGGGGCTTGAACCCACAACCTTCTGACTCAGAGGTAAGAGTGCTACCAGTGACACTGGAGAGATGGTGAATATGAGAGGAAGACTGGTGGGGGAAAAAACTCCCTTTATTACACCAGTTCTAGAAAATGCCACAAATCTGATGTTTAGGACTTACGTTTGTAGGCCTCAAGAACTGCAAAAATGTTTGTGTAACTTAACGTGTGACCTAATGGAACAAATTTAATTCTGCAATACCAGATGTCTACAACTCGAGGGTACTATATTTACATACCTCACAGACACTCGTAATGCAACATTACAGTGCCAGAGGTGATCTGTTATAAAATGCTTAAGGACCTCAGGGCTGAAATTCTGATGGGCTGCTCCACCAGGGTGAATGTGGCAGAACAGAATCCACGGCTGGCCAAAGAGAAGACTGTCAACCCCGTCCCAAAATGCGGGGATGGATCATTAGCATAGTTGGGGCAGACGCATTAAAAGTGTTTAGTGTCGCCCACTCCAACTATGGCCTGCAATGTCAGAGTGGCTCCATGATGCTCCAAGCAGCGGATCTGGCCCGGGAAGGGCCTCACGGAAACAGAACGGCCCCTACTCTGCAGCTCCCAAAGCTGTCTGTCTCTGCAAGGTGATTGAGCTCCTCCAGGATCGATTTACCTGCTCCCTCCTGCATTTTGGAGCCTTTACTAGGCGCATACGGAGAGCAGGCATAGAATAGGCAGAGTTTCTCGGAGAAGCCCTGGCACTCCCCCAGTCACACCCCCTTGATATGGGGGAGTGGGGGTGGAGGAGGCGATAGATCCACCAATGGTTTCCCATACCGGAATTTCCTGGTTTCCTCTCCACAAGGTGGAACCCTGGCAGAAATAGGTTCTGCCCCATTTTCTGCCTCCCTCCTGATGCGGCAGCACAAGGGCAAAATATCGAGCCCCTATTTTCTCCCTTCCCCTCCTGAAGATTGTGACTCCATGTTGTTGTACAGTCCCATAGACTCCAGTGACCCACTGGTAACACGTCCAAGTGGCCATCATTCAAACTGTGAGCCTTGGTACTGAGCGTCAATTGTGTGGGGTGGGGGGGGGGGGGGTGGAGGGAGATCGGGAATTATCACAAGCAAACCTGGTCCTATCCTTCCCTGACACAGCGCGTATTTTCCAGCCGGAGTTACTGGATCCCTATCAATTCCAGGAACCCAGGCTAATTTCCCCTCTCCCTACCCCAGGAACGTTGAGGCCAGTTGCACAGCCTTCAGCACCACCCCAGCGGAGATCAGCTAACTCAGCACAGACTAAGGAGAGAACCTGGGATCGTCCTGATCTCTATTTCAAACACGCATTGTGGGGAGCCCTTATTCTTTATCTTATTAGTCGAAGTCCATCTCTATTCATCCCTAACCATGGCCTGCTCTACCAATTACTGCTTCCAGCAAAGTGGTCAAACATCCAGTTCCCATGCTTTCTAAGCTGTTGCTAGGAGACACGAGACAGGGTCCATTCCTGTTGGGAAGTTCTTGGCCATCCTAGAACAATGTTGGGGGGCGGTCACAGACACTGACCCACACCCTACCGTTCTGCAGAGCCATGTACTGTTACTCCGAAACTCAATACCACCATGCTTCTAATTTCGAAACCATCTTACGTTATAATTAGAATATCTGCTGTGAAGCCTCACGCATCACATCTCCTACCTGTGGAATTTCACTGTTATCATCTGAAACCCTGATCTAGGGGCACAACAGTTCAAAGGTTTTTTTTTAATTTGACAAACCCGGGTGAAGGCAAGGCCTACAGCACAGCAAACCACCATAGTTGAAATGCTGGACACAAGGTAACACAAATCAGGCAGAGAAATGTGAAGATATGCACCAGTGCAGACCTGATGAGCAGAACGGCCTATTTCTGTGCTGGCACAATCCATGACTCATGTGAAAACTCCATGAACAGATAATGGAGGGAGGTTTCAGCTATTCAACAACCAAGTAACTTTCGTATGAAAATGTTACTAAATATACAAAGTGTCAGGTTAGCTCAGTTGGTAGCACGCTTGCCTCTGAATTAGAAGGTTTCACCCTAGTACATACTTGAAAACATAATCTAGGCTTAAGTACAGTTGCGAAGGCTTGCTGCATTGCCAGAGGTGCTGTATTTCGGGTGGGACATTAAACTGAAACTGTCTGCGTAAAGTGGATGCAAACGATCCCACAGCACTACTTGAAGATTGGGGAGTTCTCCCTATGCCCTGGGCATCATTGTCACTCAACCAAATATGGCAAAAAAACAGATTATCTGGTCATTCATTCATTTGCTGTTTGTGGGACCATGCCGTACCCAAAACAACAGTACCTACACTTCAAAATGGGACATCCTGAGGACTGTATAAATGCAAGCTCGCTCTTTCTTTATAGAATGGTACATTTCGGCCCTTAAATTATTCAGGACTCAACAGACCATGAAAGACCTGAAAGAAACAAATTCAAAGTATTCCTCAGGCAATGTCAAGAACATTTTTTGACAAATGGTGCAATATAACGGCCCGGAATTTGCAGTGAGCGGCGAACGAACGGCATCCGCTGCTCATTGGATCTAAACTTGCTCACAAACGATCCACGGGTGTTAGTGCAAGAACCTCCTCTAATGGTGAGCTGCGGAAAGTGCAGCGTCCTCTCCCGGGCATCTGTGAGCTGAGTGAACAGGGACAGGATCGCTCTGTCCCGTCAACCAATAAGATTTAAGCGTCCTTGACAAGCCGCGCAGAGTCAGAACCAGGAAGTGCACGCTAGAACAGTAAATTCAGTGTAAAATCAGTTAGAGAAGGCAAAATAAAAAGTAAAAATAAAAAAATAAAAACTATTTTTTAAAATCTCCATCAACAATTAGAATCAGAAGGGATAAGACTCCACATTATTAAAATTAATTTTCAGTGCCAGAGGGTTTGTTTGGCATTCACTAAGACTTACCATGTCGTTAAAAGTTAGTTTAGAGCTTAAAAAAACCCCAATGTACCTCTTTCTGTGTAGGTTAGTTCGTTTCCTGCTAGGCAGTGCAGCAACTTTGCGCTAGTCCATTCATTTCACTGGCGAGCTGTCCTCCCCACGCAGCTTTCCAGCGAGCAGGGCATCTGGTAGAGCAGCTTCTGGCTTTGCGTGCTTGACTGTGCATGTGCGCTCGCTGGAAGCTGCTCTTCCATTTGCCCTTAAACAATGGTGAGCGCTGTTCGGCTCTCCGTTATTTTTGGAGCAAATTCTTTTTGTTCTAACAGTGCACTTGCGCACAGTACAGAATGAGGGCATGTTGCTCGTGCAGTCCAGATGGGCTGCTTGTGTTTATCGTATAGAATGAGGAGCATTGTCATGCTTTTGGGTTTTTACGTTGGTTATTTTCTCAGGTTCAGCATCACCGGCTGCTCCTGGAAGGAGAACTCTGGTCCCCTATCATCAGCAGTCCATCTTTTTCTACCCAATATCTAGGTAGGTGTTGACCAATAGAAATCGCTGACTAGTCACAGGTTGACACTGTTCTCCCTACTCTCCATCCAGACCCACCCCCCATCCAGACCCCCACCCCCCGCTCTTTCACCAAAGTTTGGAATTCCGGCATGAATTTATCAGACAGCTCATCTTAGTGCCACTTCTAGGTTTTTGTCCAGCAGTTGCGAACTGTCCTTTGATGATCAGAGTGATTGCTGGGTATGTTGACTCAAACAATATGGGCCAGACCCACCCTCGCTCTCCATCCAAACCACCCCCCTGCTCTCCACCCAAAAACCACTCCCATCCAAACCCACTCCCGCTCTCCATCCAAACCCCCCCTGCTCTCCACCCAAACACCCCCCCCATCCAAACCCACCCTCACTCTCCTTCCAAACCCCCCCCCGCTCTCCACCCAAACACCCCCCCCCATCCAAACCCACCCTCACTCTCCATCCAAACCCCCCCCCGCTCTCCACCCAAACACCCTCCCCATCCAAACCTACCCACGCTCTCCATCCAAACCCCCCCCCGCTCTCCACCCAAACACCCTCCCCATCCAAACCTACCCACGCTCTCCATCCAAACCCACCCTCGCTCTCCATCCAAACCCACCCTCGCTCTCCATCCAAATCCCCCCCCGCTCTCCATCCAAACCCACCCTCGCTCTCCATCCAAACCCACCCTCGCTCTCCATCCAAATCCCCCCCCCCGCTCTCCATCCAAACCCCCCCCCCCGCTCCCCATCCAAACCCCCACCCCGCTCTCCATCCAAACCCCCACCCCGCTCTCCATCCAACCCCCCCCGCTCTCCATCCAAACCCCCACCCCCGCTCTCCACCCAAACACCCTCCCCATCCAAACCTACCCACGCTCTCCATCCAAACCTACCCACGCTCTCCATCCAAACCCACCCTCGCTCTCCATCCAAATCCCCCCCCGCTCTCCATCCAAACCCCCCCCCCGCTCTCCATCCAAACTCCCACCCCGCTCTCCATCCAACCCCCCTCACTCTCCATCCAGACCCCCCTGCTCTCCATCCAGCCCTGACCCTGCTCTCCATCATCCAGACAACCCCCCCCACCGCTCTCCATCCAGAACTCCCGGACCTCCATCCAAACTCCCCACCTCCGCTCTCCATCCAGTTCCCCCCCCCACCACTCTCCATTCAGACCCGCCCCTGCTCTCTAAACAAACCCCATGCTCCTGCTACCCTATCCAGACTCCCCCCTTATTCTCCATCGAGACCTACCCCGCCCCCCCCCCGGTGTCCATCCAGAACCACCCCCCGCTGTCCATCCAGACCCATCCCCCGCTCTGCATCTAGACCCACCCCCTGCTCTGCATCCAGACCCAACCCCCGCTCTCCATCCAGACCCACCCCCCGCTCTCCATCCAGACCCACCCCCCGCTCTCCATCCAGACCCAACCCCCGCTCTCCATCCAGACTCACCCCCCGCTCTCCATCCAGACTCACCCCCCGCTCTCCATCTAGACCCAACCCCCGCTCTCCATCCAGACCCAACCCCCGGTCTGCATCCAGACTCACCCCCCGCTCTCCATCCAGACCCACCCCCCGCTCTCCATCCAGACCCAACCCCCGCTCTCCATCCAGACTCACCCCCCGCTCTCCATCCAGACTCACCCCCCGCTCTCCATCCAGACCCAACCCCCGGTCTGCATCCAGACTCACCCCCCGCTCTCCATCCAGACCCACCCCCCGCTCTCCATCCAGACCCACCCCACGCTCTCCTGAGGAGTGTGGATGGAGGCAAGAGTACCATGTGTGTTCCATCAGTGAGACTCCAAACCATTGTTCACAGGGCATTAAAGTCAGATGAGGTGGCAACCCTACTCATGGAACATGCACTGGGCTGGTACCATGCTTTGTATCTGACATTAGCAGAGCCTGCTGAAGGAATCTGATGAAAGACTGGGGCAGGAGTCCAAACTTTTGGTCTGCATGGGCTGCTTAGATGCATACCATGGAACCTCGGGGGGCCACATATTTAGTCTAAATACTTTATTCTCAAAATTTATCTCAAGTTGCTGCCAGTTACAGATCTTCATGTTTTGATTTAAGATTTATCCACCAATGAGGCAACATTGCTAAGAACAGCCCTTTCTAAACCCCTCAGGTCATCAAAACTCAAATAGGACAAACCAATGAAAAATAAATAAAAGTGCAATTAGAACTTAGCTCCCACAGCACAGATGGGCTGTGGTTAAGGAATTTTCCTGGGCTGGAGACGGTAAGAAAGAGAAAATTTAAAGAGATCAGAGTTTAGAAGTGCAGCAGATCAATAGAATTCGGCTAGGACAGGCTAGACTTGAAATATTTTGAACTATAAGGTAAATTCACCAATCGCATAGGATTCCCAGGCCGCCTGTAACTTTTGTGGCCTAACTATAATCTTTCAAAGTTCTCTAGATTCAGGAACTGTCCCTCTTGATTGGAAAATTGCACATATCACTCCGCTTTTTAAGAAAGGAGAGAGAGGGAAACCGGGGAATTATAGACCAGTTAGCCTAACATCTGTTGTGGGGAAAATGCTGGAGTCTATAATTAAGGATAGGGTGACTGAACACCTCGAGAATTTTCAGTTAATCAGAGAGAGCCAGCATGGATTTGTGAAAGGTAGGTCGTGCCTGACAAACCTGATTGAATTTTTTGAAGAGGTGACTAAAGTAGTGGACAGGGGAATGTCAATGGGTGTTATTTATATGGACTTCCAGAAGGCATTTGATAAGGTCCCATAAGAGACTGTTAGCTAAGATAGAAGCCCATGGAATCGAGGGAAAAGTACGGACTTGGTTAGGAAATTGGCTGAGCGAAAGGCGACAGAGAGTAGGGATAATGGGAAGGTACTCACATTGGCAGGATGTGACTAGTGGAGTCCCGCAGGGATCTGTCTTGGAGCCTCAATTATTCACAATATTTATTAACGAATTAGATGAAGGCATAGAAAGTCTCATATCTAAGTTTGCCGATGACACAAAGATTGGTGGCATTGTAAGCAGAGTATATGAAAACATAAAATTACAAAGTGATATTGATAGATTAGGCGAATGGGCAAAACTGTGGCAAATGGAATTCAATGTAGACAAATGTGAGGTCATCCACTTTGGATCAAAAAAGGATAGAACAGGGTACTTTCTAAATGGTAAAAAGTTAAAAACAGTGGATGTCCAAAGGGACTTAGGGGTTCAGGTACATGGATCATTGAAGTGTCATGAACAGGTGCAGAAAATAATCAAGAAGGCAAATGGAATGTTGGCCTTTATATCTGGAGGACTAGAGTACAAGGGGGCAGAAGTTATGCTGCAGCTATTCAAAACCCTGGTTAGACCGCACCTGGAGTACTCTGAGCAGTTCTGGGCACCGCACCTTCAGAAGGACATATTGGCCTTGGAGGGAGTGCAGCGTAGGTTTACTAGAATGATACCCAGAATTCAAGGGTTAAGTTACGAGGAGAGATTACACAAATTGGGGTTGTATTCTCTGGAGTTTTGAAGGTTAAGGGGTGATCTGATCGAAGTTTATAAGATATTAGGGGGAACAGATAGGGTGGATAGAGAGAAACTATTTCTGCTGGTTGGGGATTCTAGGAGTAGGGGGCACAGTCTAAAAATTAGAGCCAGACCTTTCAGGAGCGAGATTAGAAAACATTTCTACACACAAAGGGTTGTAGAAGTTTGGAACTCTCTTCCGCAAATGGCAATTGATACTAGCTCAATTGCTAAATTTAAATGGCGACCAAAGGTATTAAGGGATATGGGCCAAAGGCAGGTATATGGAGTTAGATCACAGATCAGCCATGACCTTATCAAATGGCGGAGCAGGCACGAGGGGCTGAATGGCCTACTCCTGTTCCTATGTTGCTATGTTCCTAATGAATCCGTGTATCACATCTTCATGGAGTGTGAGATGTTTCAGCCCCTGTTTCATTATTTGAAGGGGCTGCTCCTCAACTTCTGACTGCAATTCAGTCCCACGCTCCTGATTTATGGCCACCCGGTGTGGCGGGTGTTGGGGGGGGTGGGGGGAGCGGGCAAGTTGGAGGACTTCCTCGTGGGTCTGCTCCTGGGCCTGGCCAAGGTGGCAATTCACAGGTCCAAGTTGAACGCGGCCTGTCCGGGTGGTCACTCTGGCTGCCTGCCTCTCTTCCGTGGCTTTGTCCACGCCCAGGTGGCCCTGGAGAAGGAGCACAAGGTGTCCGCTGGTACGTTTGAGGGCACCGCAGGGTCTGACGTGCACAGTGGAGGCTGTAAATAATATTATTATTCAATTTGATAAGTTTCCTTTTTTTTATGATTTGGGTTTCCATTAGTTGTGCCTCTCTAAAAAGGGGCACCATTCTTAGGTTTCTTGTTGATGACACTGGGACAACCCTGTCTCTTTATAGTTAATTGAAGAAAAGGCATACTTCCAGTGGGGAGCTGCATTCAAAGGGAGCTTGCTTCGGATAACCAGTGTGATAGTGGTGTAGACTGACCTCCAACTTGCTCTCCCTTTGCTCGTGGCTCTCCACTGGGAGTATGGGATTGGCAAATTTACCCTAATGTGTCCCTAAGTCCTTATTCTGAACACCCTGGAGCCCTGTGTTCGATCATTTCAATGGAGCGGATGGATTCAAGCAGGTCGAGCAGGTGAGAGATATGGTGGAGGGATAGACAGCAGCACATTTGCTCAGATGCACTGGTGTTGGTGTGTTTGATACTTCTAGACAGTGTCATCTCGAAATATGGCTTGATCTGAATCTGCTTCGCATTGTGTCCCCATAATGTGCAATAACAATTTGCATTTATATAACGCCTTTAACATGGTAAAACGTCCCAAGGCGCTTCACAGAAGTGTTATCAGACAAAATTTGACACCAATCCACGTAACGAGGTATTAGGTTTTAAGGAGTGACTTAAAGGAGGAGAGAGAGAGAGAGACAGAGAGGCAAAGAGGTTTAGGGAGGGAATTCTAGAGATTAAGGCCCAGGCAGCTGAAGGCACGGCCACCAATGGTGGAATGAAAGAAATCAGGGATGTGAAAGAGGGCAGAATTGGAGGAGCGCAGAGATCTCAGAGGGTTGTAGGGCTGAAGGAGGTTACAGACATAGGGAGGGGCGAGACCATGGAGGGATTGTGCAGAAGGAGCTCCGCAGGATTACAATCTTTAGCAACCATCTAGTTTTAGCCCTCTGTGATTACGGGGGGATAAATGAAGGCAAAGAAGTCAGTACATGGCAGGATGCCATCCGCAGCAAAATATATCCAGATATGACAATCCATTACTGGATAAAAACCAAAGCTCAACATGCACATTATATTACACTGCCTGAACTCTGCCAAGTTCCAGTTCACCGCCAGCTTCAGTGCAGCTGATCAGCTCAAACCTGATTCACAGATGGTGGTGGCTATGCTACTGGGCCATACAGACCAGGAGGTTGCAGGTTCCATTCCTGGTCTGTCCGGCATTAAGTGATCTCAGTCACAGCAGTAGTCAGAGTTCTACAGCTGGCCTCTCCATCCCTGGCTTCTGCAACTGAAAAGTCAGGCAGTGCTCCCATTCCTGATCACTATTCAGTGACCCCTGCTAGGAAGTGCACGTGTGCGGAGTCAGAGGAGCCAAGGGTCAGGCTTGACTGCGATTTCCTCCACGGTTGAGATAAAAAACAGCCACAGTACTGGAGGGCTGCTGATGCTCATAGAACTGTACTCTGGCACTATTAAGACAGGAGGGGAGAATCTGGGGTGGGTGAGATGGGATGTAATTGTTATACATTTTATTGATTCAACAGTATTATTTTTGCAGTGAAGCATTATTAAAGAATACTGAAGCTAACAGGACTTACCAAGCTGGGGACTCTGCAGTCTGCTGGGTGAACCCTAGAAGATGACAAATACAAGAGGGGTAAGTCTTGTTGCTGGCTCAGTCCTCCTGCTTAGACTGAGTTCCTTTATCACAATGACTAACTCCAATACCTGAGGTTACAAGCCTTGATTTTCCAATTAGCATTAGTTTAATACTAACAGAAACCCAAATGTAATAATAAATGGAGACATTAAAATAACATCAGTTGGAAAACCTGGGTTAATATCTCTTAGTGAAACTGCCTTTTACTCTATTTCTATGGCATATCACTGGAATGCCAAAACAATTTTGCTTTCTAGTGAACAATGTTTGTAGCTCAGAATGGCAGCCGGATACTTGGCAAGGTACCAGATAGAAAGAAAGACTTGCATTTATAGAAGCACCTCTCATGACCTCAGGATGTACAGCCAATACAGTACTTCTAAAGTGTAGTCACTGTTGTAATGTAGGAAATGTGGTAGCCAATTTGCACACAGCAAGGTCCCACAAACAACAAAAATAAATGACCAAATAATATGTTTCAGTGGTGTTGGTTGAGGGATAAATGTTGGCCAGGATATCAGGAGAACACCCCTGCTTTTCTTCAAATAGTATTATGGGATCTTTTCCGTTCACCTGAGAGGGCACAATGGGCCTCGGTTTATTGCCTCATCCAAAAGACGGCACCTCTGACAATGCAGCACTCCCTCAGTACTGCACTGGAGTGTCAGCCTAGATTATGTGCTCACGTTTCTGGAGTGGGGCTTGAACCCATGATCTTCTGACTCCAGAGGTTAATACCTGTACTACCTCTATCTTCTCAAGTCATTTACCAGGAATGATAGAGAAAAACAGCACCTCAGTCGACAGGATTAAACCGACTAATCTGTCAGCAGTGACACTATCAGCTCAGTCCAATTTAAACTGTTGTTGATACTGGAACTGCAGGCTCCTCGTGTTTTCAATCACTCTCAGTGATTATACAGATCCTCAAATGATTTAAATGTGATCTTAAATGTGCATTACGCCCGGTCCCTTTGGCCTACCATTGGTGGCCGTGCCTTTAGCCGTCTAGGCCCCATGCTCTAGAATTCCCTCCCTAAACCTCTCCACCACGTCACCCTCCTCTTTTAAGACCTTCCTTAAAACCCACCTCTTTGACCAAGCTTTTAGTCACCTCTCCCAATATCTCCATTCTTAGCTCAGCGTCCATTTTTGTCTGATTGCCCTTCTGTGAAGCACCTTGGAACGTTTTTCTATGTTAAAGGTATTATGTAGATGTAAACTGTTGTTGTTAAAAATAAAATTAGTGCCCAGGAACATTTGAATTTACAAACTACACTTAAGTGCTTTTACTGCTTGAATGTTGCGGGTCGTTTCACAGTTCTCCACCAATGTTGCTCTGGAAAAGCCACAAGCAGGTATGCATGGGTGGCCGTCCTGCAGTGAAGTATCTGCTCCCACTCAGCACCTCCCGTCATTGCCATAGTTAAGATAAGAAACTCTGTATACACAGTCTACTGCTCTTAACTCAAACTTGCTTTGTTCAAATGATCCAAAATCCAGCTTTTTAGCACTAAGTTCTTGCTTTGCTGTGTAATTTACATTACTTAATTCAAAATTACTGGATAATTCAAAATTGTGGCAAAAACGACTTTCAATGTTCAGCAGTAGACTGTGCATGTACACACACACACACACACAATTTTTTTTTAAAAAGCTTGAATGCAGACTTGATATGTATCAGATCACTTTTTTTTAAGCAGCAATCGAAAATCAAATTTTTCCTTTCTGGTGTTCAATTATATAAATTATGAGGCAGTCACCCACTGAAACCACACTAACCAGTTCAAAACTGCACTGGTAGTCACACTCTGTGTCATTGTGTCCCTCCCTTTGTGGGAAATAACAACTTATATTTAACTTCAAAACGCAGACCTCTTTCGACTGCCCCTCCAATGGACCATTGGCTGGCATACTGGTAAAAGAGAAAAGGAGGTCATGGATCCCTCCTCATTGCACTCTTGCAGCACCTTACAGTCATCAGAAAAACACCCTTAGGATAAAACCAACAAACAGATAAGAAGGGGAGGGAAATATTTACATTCAAAGTATTCCTTCCTTTATTCACCTTTAGTTAGTATTTAATGGCCCTGAAATTCCACAGGGTTCCTACTGGCCTCCCAGCGTTACTGTAGCAAAAGATCAGTGAACCCTCCAAAGAAACGATGTAAACGGCTGAAAACAGACGTTCCCACCATTTCCCTGCAGGCTCCAGTGGTCTCCCAGCAGCAGGAGGCCCGTAGAACCCCTTCCCACAAAACTTCAGGGCCAATCAATTATCCCACTCACGTGACTGGGTATCACACTCCGCTGCTTCCATTAACATTAATCTCTCCCTCTATTTAATAAGCTTTAAATGTTATAAATGGAGATCTACATACACTTACCAAGGTCTCTACATTATCGCACAGTATGTTTTGGAACTGCAGGTCAGAAGCAGCCCGGGGACCAAGATATTTGGTGTGAAACTCCCCTTGATGTGGCACAGTGAGGTTCAATCCAGTGACATCATGGGGCTGTAGCTGAATTGCGGACAGCTATGTTTTCCCTGTGTGGGGGGGTGGGGGGGGTTGCACTTGTTGTACTGTCCAAAAACTAGATGGGACTGGGGATTTGGGTGGAGTGGACATTAAAATCCAGGGAGCAAAATGGTACTTTTATTCTCCGCTTATCAGATACAAAAATGACCGCGTGGTTTAAAACTGGAAAGATGTAAGCCGCAATTCAAAAGTGAGTTCTGCTTGAGGCTGCTCTTGCAGCCACTGATAGAAAGGAACAGCCAAACCTTTCATTCAGCAGACAGTGATCACATTTCGCCCAGTCCAAAACTAATGGGGACAAGACCAGGTCCAGATTAAGTACTGACTTAGCCCTAAACAGAGCATGAAATTGAGGATTCCTCTTGCCAGTCTTCAAATCAACTTTTTAAGCCTATCTCAAGGTCCCAAACTAAACATTCCAGCTCAGTTTCGAAAGAGAAAGTTTTGTTATATAGAATCATAGAAGTTTACAACATGGAAACAGGCCCTTCGGCCCAACATGTCCATGTCGCCCAGTTTATACCACTAAGCTAGTCCCAATTGCCTGCACTTGGCCCATATCCCTCTATACCCATCTTACCCATGTAACTGTCCAAATGCTTTTTAAAAGACAAAATTGTACCCGCCTCTACTACTGCCTCTGGCAGCTCGTTCCAGACACTCACCACCCTTTGAGTGAAAAAATTGCCCCTCTGGACCCTTTTGTATCTCTCCCCTCTCACCTTAAATCTATGTCCCCTCGTTATAGACTCCCCTACCTTTGGGAAAAGATTTTGACTATCTACCTTATCTATGCCCCTCATTATTTTATAGACTTCTATAAGATCACCCCTTAACCTCCTACTCTCCAGGGAAAAAAGTCCCAGTCTATCTAACCTCTCCCTATAAGTCAAACCATCAAGTCCTGGTAGCATCCGAGTAAATCTTTTCTGCACTCTTTCTAGTTTAATAATATCCTTTCTATAATAGGGTGACCAGAACTGTACACAGTATTCCAAGTGTGGCCTTACTAATGTCTTGTACAACTTCAACAAGACATCCCAACTCCTGTATTCAATGTTCTGACCAATGAAACCAAGCATGCCGAATGCCTTCTTCACCACCCTATCCACCTGTGACTCCACTTTCAAGGAGCTATGAACCTGTACTCCTAGATCTCTTTGTTCTATAACTCTCCCCAACGCCCTACCATTAACAGAGTAGGTCCTGGTCTGATTTGATCTACCAAAATGCATCACCTCACATTTATCTAAATTAAACTCCATCTGCCATTCATTGGCCCACTGGCCCAATTTATCAAGATCCCGTTGCAATCCTAGATAACCTTCTTCACTGTCCACAGTGCCACCAATCTTGGTGTCATCTGCAAACTTACTAACCATGCCTCCTAAATTCTCATCCAAATCATTAATATAAATAACAAATAACAGCGGACCCAGCACCGATCCCTGAGGCACACCGCTGGTCACAGGCCTCCAGTCTGAAAAACAACCCTCTACAACCACCCTCTGTCTTCTGTCGTCAATCCAATTTTGTATCCAATTGGCTACCTCACGTTGGATCCCGTGAGATTTAACCTTATGTAACAACCTACCATGCGGTACCTTGTCAAAGGCTTTGCTAAAGTCCATGTAGACCACGTCTACTGCACAGCCCTCATCTATCTTCTTGGTTACCCCTTCAAAAAACTCAATCAAATTCGTGAGACATGATTTTCCTCTCACAAAACCATGCTGACTGTTCCTAATCAGTCCCTGCCTCTCCAAATGCCTGTAGATCCTGTCTCTCAGAATACCCTCTAACAACTTACCCACTACAGATGTCAGGCTCACCGGTCTGTAGTTCCCAGGCTTTTCCCTGCCGCCCTTCTTAAACAAAGGCACAACATTTGCTACCCTCCAATCTTCAGGCACCTCACCTGTAGCTGTCGATGATTTAAATATCTCTGCTAGGGGACCCGCAATTTCCTCCCTAACCTCCCATAACATCCTGGGATACATTTCATCAGGTCCCGGAGATTTATCTACCTTGATGCGCATTAAGACTTCCAGCACCTCCCTCTCTGTAATATGTACACTCCTCAAGACATCACTATTTATTTCCCCAAGTTCCCTAACATCCATGCCTTTCTCAACCGTAAATACCGATGTGAAATATTCATTCAGGATCTCACCCATTTCTTGTGGTTCCGCACATAGATGACCTTGTTGATCCTTAAGAGGCCCTACTCTCTCCCTAGTTACTCTGTTTAGTCTGTTTAATTCTCGGCTTGAAGCAAAACTATAAAACAATAGATAATTAAAGCAATAGATCATCTAAACACAAACACACAGTTGCAATACATGAGCATCGCAAAACAAAATGCACAGTATGAGTTTTTCTTAAGCCCACCCACACACTTTGCTCCCTTTATTTTCCCTAAACACAGCTCATTTGTTATTTTATAAACAACCACCAGGAACCAACCTCTTTAAAGAGAGTATATCAACTACATACATGCCGACCATTTCATGCGGAGTCAGCATATTAGGTACCTGGTCAGCATGCCAGCATTTGCTGACGGCACCTTTTGGCCACTGGTTCAGCAAGTGACGTTTGGGTTCCCAAGCTACTATGGTACCACATGTTTCCTCTGTCAATACCTCTGAGTAACAGGCAGGAACACGCTGATCTCTTTATCAATGTCCCTCTGCAACTAGTGATTTCATACCCTCCCTCTGCCATTGTTACATCTAGTCTACAGCACAGAAACAGGCTATTCAGCCCAACTGGTCTATGCTGGTATTTATGCTCCACATGAGCATACTGTCTGAGTGAGTGAGTGAGTCAATCAATCCCTCTCCCAGCTTCCAGTCCTGTTTCAGCATTGGAAAACATTGATTTTGCTTTACCAATACAAGGCAACTGCTGCCCACATGAGAACAGCAAGTACAGTGTAGAGGAGGGATTGATTCTGGGACTTTGTATGGCTCATTGCCACACTGGGCAGTGCCTGTATGAACTTAGCTCTTTGTGTAGCACATTCAAGTTATTTTTATTTGAGTTAAAGTAATATTAATCTGAGACTGTATTCTTTCATTGTGTAATCTGTGTGTTTATGTCACCAGAAGTTTAGGTTGTAGTGGCAAGGAATATAGCTGAGGAGGTTAGCAGTGTACAGGAACGTAGGGCTAATATGGCGTAGGGCTGGAATTTCTGTTACTGCACACAACATTGTAATGTATCATGTGACTCACACTAGGGTGTTAAGCGCTTACAATATACTGCAAATTGGGTAACTTTTGAGAAATTTCTCCAAGAGAAAGCTTCAATTAAAATTTCACATAGGGTTAATTTTGCTGACACTGACAACCAGAAGTGCAAAAATGCTCCCAACTGTGGCATCGGTCACCTTAACAAGTATGTAACTCGCCAAAAGATAAACATATGTAAAAAACATATATCCAAATATTAAAAACTATATGAAGCACTATGGTCAATGTTTGTCATGATACCAACTGCCAACCCAAACAAAACTTAAATTAGAGTGAACCTAGCCCACAGTAGACATATCTATTGGCTGTTAAATAACCCCCATCAACAAGAGCAATTTCAAGGCTGCAATTTCATCTCAGACTTAAGGTGATAGTTAGAAACTGCTCAACCAAGCATTCTCACAAATTATGACTTGACCTGAACGTCCTTGATGAGATTACTGCCTTGTAATCACTCCTGAGCATCCTTTGATTATTCCATATGTAGATTGGAGGGGACATTCAATGCATTGTGCAGATTATAACATGGAAACCAAGGATTTGCACATCAGAGTGAAATTCTACATCAGTGCGATTACAGGGTACACATCTGGTTACTGTTGCTTATAATTATGGAGCTCAGTTCTGGGAAGTCAATGAACACTGCACAAAAACAAAATTCCGACAGGTACACAGTTACAACATAGAATTATTTTTAATTATATATATTTTAAGCGTATAAGAATGGGTATGAATAAAGAAGAAAATAGATGTTTTTCCAGTTAAATAATTGCTGTCAAATAGCACCGAGAGCAGTGTTGTGCAGTTGAAATTGTTCACTACCCACAAGTGTGCTTACGACGACACCGTTTTACCCACATGCACGAATTTTAGTGGAAAACACCTTACACGACTTTCACACCATACAGGTATATGTATTTCACATGTTTATATACTTAACAAACATCTACCATCATTCAGTAACCAAGGAAGTAAAGCGCTCACAACGATCAAAAGACACTCATGTCATAAACTGGATAGCCTGGTCTTCAGTTGCTTCCAAGCCTTTATTCACAGAGATCAACATTAACCACACTACGTCCAAGATAAGCTCTCATATAAATGGATACAAGAGAATCCCCAATTGATATGCACTCTCTGAATACAACTAACACTAGTTGATATAAATCATATGAATACAATTGATAACTCACACACTCTACTTTTCGTCCTACCGTTTTGCCAACAAACGCACACAAAGGTTAAAGTACACATACATACACCGTGCAAATATGATTATTGAATTCACATGCCCAATGACGATGTCTGTTACTCATTTTTTATTTACTAATCAGAAATGGAATTAGCCACATCTGGACAACACTGACCTAGAGGTATGGAAAAAATTCAGTGGTATACTTGAGTACTAGTCCCACTGGCAATTGCATAAAACCATTTAAAACTAATGCGTTACAGATGCTGCACTGTACTGAATTGTTCTGGATAATCCAGGGCATAAGCTAAACTAGACAGCTTTGTTACGAACACTGCATGACATTGATTTGTTGTGTGCATCACACAAATTTGCTGAATTTGTGTGCATTTTCCGATCATTTGTTTGACACTACTGCGACGACTGATGTGATTTGTACAGTAATTTTATATGTCCTGCAGAACCTGTTAACTGGGTGTAAGAACATCACCCTCTCACATGATTGTACTCGGTGTTGTGTCTGAGAACTGTGATTACGATGATTAAAATAGTATTTCTAGTCTCCCCTAATGAGAGTTTATCCAGTGAATTGCTGAGCCATACAGCCTCAAAGATCAATTCCAAATCAGTGCTGAGTTCGCTGGTCTCCCTTGGTGCAGCAGGTGTGGGGTTACCATCGGTCTCCACACAGATATCAGCCAGCATTTCAGCTCTTTATCACGATCCTCATTTTTTATTATTCATTCATGGGATGTGGGTGTCGCTGGTGAGGCCGGCATTTATTGCCCTTTCCTAATTGCCCTTGAGAAGGTGGTGGTGAGCCGCCTTCTTGAACCGCTGCAGTCCGTATGGTGACGGTTCTCCCACAGTGCTGTTAGGAAGGGAGTTCCAGGATTTTGACCCAGCGACAATGAAGGAACGGCGATATATTTCCAAGTCGGGATGGTGTGTGACTTGGAGGGGAACGTGCAGGTGGTGTTGTTCCCATGTGCCTGCTGCTCTTGTCCTTCTAGGTGGTAGAGGTCGCGGGTTTGGGAGGTGCTGTCGAAGAAGCCTTGGCGAGTTGCTGCAGTGCATCCTGTGGATGGTACACACTGCAGCCACAGTGCGCCGGTGGTGAAGGGAGTGAATGTTTAGGGTGGTGGATGGGGTGCCAATGAAGCGGGCTGCTTTATCTTGGATGGTGTCGAGCTTCTTGAGTGTTGTTGGAGCTGCACTCATCCAGGCAAGTGGAGAGTATTCCATCACACTCCAGACTTGTGCCTTGTAAATGGTGGAAAGGCTTTGGGGAGTCAGGAGGTGAGTCACTCGCCACAGAATACCCAGTCTCTGACCTGCTCTCATAGCCACAGTATTTATATGGCTGGTCCAGTTAAGTTTCTGGTCAATGGTGACCCCCAGGATGTTGATGGTGGGGGATTCGGCGATGGTAATGCCGTTGAATGTCAAGGGGAGGTGGTTAGACTCTCTCTTGTTGGAGATGGTCATTGCCTGGCACTTATCTGGCGTGAATGTTACTTGCCACTTATGAGCCCAAGCCTGGATGTTGTCCAGGTCTTGTTGCATGCGGGCTCGGACTGCTTCATTATTTGAGGGGTTGCGAATGGAACTGAACACTGTGCAGTCATCAGTGAACATCCCCATTTCTGACCTTATGATGGAGGGAAGGTCATTGATGAAGCAGCTGAAGATGGTTGGGCCTTGGACACTGCCCTGAGGAACTCCTGCAGCAATGTCCTGGGGCTGAGATGATTGCCTCCAACAACCACTACCATCTTCCTTTGTGCTAGGTATGACTCCAGCCACTGGAGAGTTTTCCCCCTGATTCCCATTGACTTCAATTTTACTAGGGCTCCTTGGTGCCACACTCGGTCAAATGCTGCCTTGATGTCAAGGGCAGTCACTCTCACCTCACCTCTGGAATTCAGCTCTTTTGTCCATGTTTGGACCAAGGCTGTAATGAGGTCTGGAGCCGAGTGGTCCTGGCGGAACCCAAACTGAGCTTCAGTGAGCAGGTTATTGGTGAGTAAGTGTCGCTTGATAGCACTGTCGACGACACCTTCCATCACTTTGTTGATGATTGAGAGTAGACTGATGGGGCGGTAGTTGGTCAGATTGGATTTGTCCTGCTTTTTGTGGACAGGACATACCTGGCCGATTTTCCACATTGTCGGGTAGATGCCAATGTTGTAGCTGTACTGGAACAGCTTAGCAAGAGGCGCAGCTAGTTCTGGAGCACAAATCTTCAGCACTGCAGCTGGGATGATGTGGGGATTCATAGCCTTTGCTGTATCCAGTGCACTCAGCCTTTTTATTGATAGCAATTGAATTGGTTGAAAACTGGCTTCTGTGATGGTGGGGATATCGGGAGGAGGCCGAGATGGATCATCCACTCGGCACTTCTGGCTGAAGATGGTTGCAAACCCTTCAGCCTTGTCTTTTGCACTCACATGCTGGACTCTGCCATCATTGAGGATGGGGATGTTTGCAAAGCCTCCTCCTCCCGTTAGTTGTTTAATTGTCCACCACCATTCACGACTGGATGTGACAGGACTGTAGAGTTTTGATCTGATCCGTTGGTTGTGGAATCGCTTAGCTCTGTCTATAGCATGTTGCTTCCGCTGTTTAGCATGCATGTAGTCCTTTGTTGTAGCTTCACAGGTTGGCACCTCATTTTTAGGCACGCCTGGTGATGTTCCTGGCATGCTCTTCCACACTCCTCATTGAACCAGGGTTGATCCCCTGGCTTGTTGGTAATGGTAGAGTGAGGAATATGCTGGGCCATGAGGTTACAGATTGTGCTGGAATACAATTCTGCTGCTGCTGATGGCCCACAGCACCTCATGGATGCTCAGTTTTGAGCTGCTGGATCTGTTCTGAATCTATTCCATTTAGCACGGTGGTAGTGCCACACATGATGGATGTTGTCCTCAGTGTGAAGACGGGACTTCGTCTCCACAAGGACTGTGCGGTGGTCACTCCTACCACCTTTGACCCCTGGAAAGTGTACATGTGTGGATATTCCATGAGGACAGGATCGGGGTTGGCTGTGATCCTCTTTGCAATAGCTGCCAGCATTCACTAAATAACGGTCACATAGATGAAGTACCGAAGGTCACTGCCCAAAGAACCATACCAGAGCAAAAGTTAAAACCATAAGGAGAGGAGGTGAAAAGGGGAGCAAGTTTGGGGTCAGGGAAAAGAGATAAAAAAAAGAAGGCACATGCATTGTAATAGGGCTGGTGATCTGCACCTACAATAAATATGAAGCACGTTTGAGAAGTGAATATGAGCATGAATAAAAGAGCACAGAGTGTAACTAAGGGCTGCATATGGAAATTCAAAAATGTTTCAGTACCAAGTCTATGCCTTTACACACAGAGCACAGTTTCTCTCGGGTCAATTTCATTCAGGCCCAAACATTTCTGCTCAGCGTGAATCTTTTTACTTTCCATGTCATGTCAGCTGAACTGAAAAGGCCAGGCTTTGTCACCATCTGGGTTTGTTTAGGGGTTACACCCCTGCTGTAATTCTGCATTCTACATAAATCATTAAATGGCAGGCGGTCAGTCCGAGGAATAAGCTGACACTGGCTGGGAAACTACACAACCAAAAATGCACAGTCAGGTTCAGGGGCACAGCTTGTTAACCCCGTATGTGCTGAACTGTGTTTTTATCCGGCTTTTGAACCAGGAGCTGCAGCCCTTCTAAATGACATAACTAAAAAAGATTTCATATGAAATTATTCTATAGATTTGCGATCCTGAATATGAAATAGTTGTAGCACTAAACTGCTGCCCTGATCTGAGGTCAGCTAACTCAGTACAGAATGGGACTCAAACCTGTCTCCTTCTGGTCTGTACTGTGCATACAGTGTTGAGCAAGTGAGATTTAGTTTTTAAAAATGCATTGTATTATTGCTGCAGCAGGACAAACCTGTTGGGTTAAGCATTGTCCAGAATCACCTCGTAACTCAACAGGCCTGAGAATGCAGACCTCGCAAAAGGGTCTCTGTCACTCCTTCCACATCATTTGTACAACTATCTGTGCGGTATAATTGTACAGGTACTGGACACTCCTGATCACCTACGTCCTGTGAAAGAAACGGTCAGGACTTTGCCATCCATTAACATAAAATAAATCCTCAGTGGTAATCCTTACAGTGCTGGAATAGAATTCTGTACCCTCCGGGTTAGACTTTCTTATGAAATCAATGTGCATACTGAATCACAATATTTTGATAATAATGATAGAGTTGGGAGCAACTTTGTTGCTATATTATTAATTTATATATGATATTGATTTATATTACAAAAATTACTTGCTTGAGGTACCAGAGGCTGTCTTTCCCTATGGAACTGCACTTTCAGGAGAGGATGGGGGGCAGAAAGTTGGGGGTGGGGTGAAGAAAAAGGTTTGAATGTCATTCCTCCAAGATGATCCACCTGAGAAGCATTTTGAGAATTTAGCTTTGCATTGGCTTATTTAATTCTGTTACATAAGGGGTTAAAAGCCAGCTCCACTCACAGAAATCATGCCCCAGCTCAACTTGAAAAATTGTTACTGAGTTAGTTGGTTTGTCTGAAGCCTGGTGTTTGTGGGAGGATACGCCGCTTAATTCAAATATAAGCATCTTGCAGGATTTATTCAAACTGTGTTTGATTGGCAGCTTTTTTTGATTTTAAGAGACAGATATTTAAATCTGCTTGGTCCTGGTCACTTTTTTGAAGGCATTTGTCTTGTTCAAATCAGAGTCCATCTGAAGCCTGCAAAGAAAGATTCCATATAATTTTCAGAGACAGTGAGAAGAAAGAAACCATGACGTAAAAATATTACTTATATCTTAGTTCAGCACAGTAATCACAAACTATTTATTCATTTCCACTCACTTGAGGAATGAGATAAGCTTCTTAACTACTGTAAAATATATATTATGTTACTGCTATTGCTCACTTGTTCTATTATTGTTTAATAAATTAGTTTGGCAATTAAAGCCTCAGTCAAATTTTAGTGTTGTGATATTCTGCCATCTTCTGAAGACAAAGAGGATTAATTAATAGCACAGGATAAAGTCAATAGCTGAAATAAACTGTTCCATGGGTACGCTATAAATTTAGGTACACATCTAGGCAAGTGAAAACAGTCAATCTGGTACAGGAGTCAGGGCTCACCAATGTGAATAGTCTGAGCCACTTCAACCAAAAATAACGAGAATAAAAACGGTTTAAGTGATAGAATTATACAAAGTCAGAGCCAAACAACATTTTTGCATCCAGTCCAGGAGAAGATAATGATCACCACTTTAGACAGAATATGCTTTAGACTACAGATTGGGGCAAATCTTGCTCATCTGTAATGTTTTAACTTTACGCTTTTTTCTCCTTTCAAAAACTAGCTGGCACTATTCATTGTCCTTTGGTCAGAAGTGTTCTGGGACATTGGATCAGCACAGTTCATTGGGTAAACAAGATGCTATCCATTTTATCTTCCTATCCCCAATGGCCTCCAGGTGAAACTCCACGGGCGTCATTTTAGCACCCGCTATCGGGTGCGTTCCTGGCGGAGAATCCCGGAGCTGGACCAGAGCCCGCCCCGAACCCGCGCACTTCCGGGTTCCCCGCTGACGCGCCGGCGTGCGCGCGCAGCCCCCGCTGGTGGGAATCCCGCAGGCAATTAAAGCCAGCGGGATGCCACTTGACAGTATTTATTTAGGTATTTCAGGTCATTAACTGACCTGATTAAGGGATTATGTGAGGAGGGGTGGGATTTTAGAACAAACTGGGACTGTTTCCCACACTGAGGGAAACACTCCCAGGTCAAATGGACGTGTTGCAGCTGTCAGCCTGTGGCAGCTGCAAAGGTCCATTTGACAGGTGGGGGGGGGAGACCCTCACCCATTGCAGGAGGCCACTCTGTCACTTGGGACAAAGTTTGGTCTCCACCACCCTCCTCCTGACAGTCAAAGTCACCAACCTGCACACTTACCCCGGGATCCAGAGACATGTACCTACCTTGCGGACCCCCTCAGATGTACATCTTGCGGATGGGGGCCGCCGTAGCTGCAGTCATGACCTCCTCGGAGGGCAAACAGCCTCACCAGCCTCGCCATCCACGCCGTCCACCTCTGACACGTGGAGCTCCACAACAGAGTGCTGTGACACATCCATCTGTACAGCAGGAGGGAGGGCTACCGCAGAGAGAGATGCGTCGCAGAGGGCACTACCTCGCCACAGGGTGCTCAGCCTCCTGGACCTCTCTGAGCAGCAGTGCACACGGAGGCTCAGAGTCACTCAACATGTAGTCGTGGACATCTGCAGCCTCTTTCATGCTGAGCTGCTCCTGGCTGGCCCGAGCACCATCTTCTTACCTGTCGCTGTCAAAGTCACCACTGCCCTCAACAACTTCTCCTCCACATCCTTCCAGGGTGCCACCGGGGACATCGCCGATGTCTCTCAGTCGTCTGCGCAGAAGAGCCCTGCAAATACACCTACACCCACTCTGCAGTGACACAATGGGTGGCATCAGTTGTGGGTCCTCATAGTGATCCTCAGGAGCGGGCATTATTGGACACAACAGACAGGATTCGCGAAGACATGGCAGTAGTGGTGCCAATATAATATGTAATGTGAGTTGGTCAGAAATTCAATATAAGTAACACCCATGACAAACCCTCAAACACCCTTGTGCATCCCCTTCATGCTCACGACACGTTTGCCTTACGCTGCCTACTGCACATATGTGATGCATGCCCTGTGGCTGCAGCACAGGTAGTGGCAGGTTGAGTGAGGCTGGCCGTGAAAGAGATGCACGAGAGGGTGAGTATGAGATACAGCCATGAGATTGTATGAGGATTGGGTTGAGTGGTAGTGGCGGGATGAGTACTGGCGAGGTGAGTAGGTGCAGGTAAGATAAGGATGAGGTTTGAGTGGGTATGAGGGGTGATGTGACAGAGTAGTTTTGGCAGTGCTGAAGGAGATGTGGGGTGGGGGCAGTGATGTGGCAGACGGAGTGTAGGGGAAAGACTATGTGTACTCACTTTGGCTGACCTACTGAGGTCATTGGAGCGCCTCCTGCACTGTATGCAGGTGGGTGATATGTTGGTTGCGCTGGTGACCTCCTCTGCCACCTCGAGCCAGGCCTTCCTGGTGGCAGAGGCAGGCCGCTTCCTCCCGCTCTGTCCTCCCCCTCCTCCTCACCCCATGTATTGATACCTGGAGTGAGGCATCATTAAACTGGGAGCAGCCTTCCGCCTGGGCTGCTCCATGCTGTAATTTTTGCTATTTGTTGCATCATCTGCCAGTGGAGGACTGCCCCTTTAAATAGAGCGCCTCCAGCTGACAGATCTTACTGCGCATGCGCAGCCCGCCCGACGCGCAGATCAGCAGTGGAGAACCCGGAGGAGAAGGTAAGTGGATCCAATTAGTGGATTGGATGCTACGATCGCGCGGGAAGCTGACTAATTTCACCAGGCGCGTTACCCACGCGCCCAATAGCCCCCCCGCCGAGAACCCGCAGCCCTGCTAACATCGGGCCCCATGTTTCCATATGGTTGTTGATCCAGTGACCTGCTGTGAAATGGGAAATTCACCTTACAAAGGCTAAAGAGTTTACCTGATCCTAGAGCTCACCTCATAGCCTGCAGGGTTGGAGTAAAACATTCAACCCCTGCTGAGTCGTGAAGATGAGCTGATTCCAGACTGAACACAATTAATATCGGCTGAGTTCCAAAGTTTGCTGAGATCTTATAGTTTCCTTCCAATTTCTCCTCTCTTATCCTGAAGGCAGTAATTTTTGATGAGGTACAGTTCCACAGCCACTGGCCACTCTCTGATACCAGACCTAATTGACAACTTTTCATGCACAAGCCTATTTAGTGAGTGTCAACAGGCTATTTCACTGGAAGGCATCACTGCCAGGCCTGACCTTAACTACAGCCAATGTTCACACACACACACACACACACACACACACACTTTCCAGCACGAGGCACTGGTATCCAAGTGATAAGGACAGGAATCCTAGCTGATTCTCCGCTTCCTAGCTCAGGAGAACTGAACCCAACTGTAGTGCCCTTACCACTGCCCAAGCTAACTCAGCACAAACTGGGAGTCGAATTTAGGACCTTCCCGGCCTGTGTGAATCAGGACTGCACTGGGCATTCCTTCACCCACCGAGCAGTCGGAGGAGCTCAGATTGTTATTTTGAGGTCACAGTTTACCAGCTGGGATTAATGAAATCAGCCACACTCTCAGCATTGACTCAGACATGTCCAAATCCCATTTTAAACTTGCATCAATTTTTCTGTTCATATAAGTTACTGGAAGAAAATATAGCATAGGTTTGTAAATAGAACAGCTCCATACCCGTTATAACTATTTCTGGTAGTTGCAGACTCAGTCCGTAAAACCATATGTTACTAAATTCACTGCAACATCTCCAGATGTGTCAAGAATTTGAGAAAATTCACTCCATATCCCAAGATATCATGCTATTACCATGGCAACAGTAAAACTAAGCACTTGTGTCCCAGGATTGGGCTATGGGGAGTGGGGTTCAACAATGATTGTGGTAACAATCATTCCATTACAAGAATCCCCTTTCAAAGGCCAGGCCTTCTCCTGTAACTATGGCAACAAGTGACTCCCGACAGAAGGTCTCTTCGAAATATTAAATCCAGCTCTCCTGGCACACGCACTGGTTCTGAACAAGCACAAAGTTAGGAATGAGGCAAATGATGCTCAGAATTCATCTGTGTCTTCAATAAGTGTAAAATTTTGAAACTTTATTATAAACTTGGCTCTGTGGTAGCAATCTCGTCATTGCGTCAGAAGGTCGTAGGTTCAAGCCTGACTCCAGGATTTGAGTTTGTAATCGAGGTTGCACTTCAGTCCAGCACTGAGGGAGAGTTGCATCATTAGAGATGCCACCTTTTGGATGTCACATCAAGCCATAGCCCAAACTGCCTATTCAGGTAGCCCAACAATCTTGCATGGCACCATTTAAAGAAGAACAAGGAGTACTACCAGTGTCATAGCCAACATTTTTCCCTCAATGAACACCACCAAAAACAAATTAACTGGGCATTTATCGTACTTGTTGTTTGTGGGACCTCACTGTGCACAAATTTAACAACAACTTGCATTTATATAGCACCTTTAAGATAGTAAAATATCCCAAGGTGCTCCACAGGAGTGTAATCAGACAAAAATTGACACTGAGCCAATGAAGGAAACATTAGGACAGGTGAAGGGATTTGCAAAATTTCACATGTTCCCCCACCCCACCCCAAAATTTATTGGAGTTATTAAAGAAACCCTGGTGTGACTGTGTTTTAAAAAATCCAGGGTCTTTCAAAATGGCTGCGGTCAGACACATGGCCAAGGTCCGGCAGATTTGAAATTGGATTCTCTGACAGCTTAGCAGGCTCCTTGTTTCAGACAGGTCTTTTTGAACAATGCAGTTGCATTCACGCCCTGAGGCAAGCTATCAACGTTGCAGGCCTGAACATCAAAATTCGAGCAGGAGTGATCCCAGGACTAAAGGAAGCCCATTAAGGAACATTCAGAACAATGGAAAGCAGTTATGGAACAGATCAGTACAGGTACCGGCCATTAATGTAAATGGGCCAAGATCGGGACCCCTTTTGTCTTACGTTTTCACGCCCAAATCGGACAATGGAACAAACTGATGAGGCGCGAAATTAACCCATTACCGGGAGGGTATAACTGGGGGCGTCCCAGACCTCTCGCTCTCTCTCTCTCTTCGCCTTGGCCCGGTGTCCTGCTTGCTTGCTAGCAACCAAGAAGGAAGGCCGTCCAGTATACATCGCAACCACATGTCGAAGGCAGCAGCAGGACACAGGGGCCAGGCCTTTTCATCTGTTTCACGGTGAGCATTATTTTTTTTTCTGGCCGCCACAAGACAACCTAGCTAGGTGTAAGGGTGGGAGTTAAAGGGGTATTGCTAAAATTGTGATTTTAGAATTTTCCCTCGATGTGTCCGTTTCTTCCACCCCGTTAAGTGTAAGACTGTATTGCATCCTTAGCGATTCCTTTTATCTTCTGTATAATACTGTTTACCTGGTAGTTATGGTTTTCTTATTAATAAACATTGGTTTTCCTTGCACCAATCCACTGGTCTGTTCGTCTGTCCTTATTACCGCTCGATAAGTCCTGAGCTCAGAATCAGGAAGGGGAAAGTGATTCGAAACCGCACAGCGGGCAGGGCAGCTCAGGAAAACATAACTGGCTGACCTACGATAAGCCCTTGAAACAAAACCCCTTACACAGGTGACCAAACACTTGGTCAAAGAGGTAGGTTTTAAACACGATCTTAAAGGGGGAGAGAGAGATGGAGAGGTTTGGAGAGGGAATTCCAAACCTGAGGCCCTAGACCACTGAAGACATGGTCACCAATGGTAGGGCAAAGGGAGTGGGGGATGCACAAGAGGCCTGAGTAGGAGGAATGCAGAGTTCTTGGAGGGTTGTAAGGCTGGAGAAAGTTAGAGAGATAGGGATGGGGCGTGCCCTGGGGGGATTTGAACATGAAGATGAGAATTTTAAAATTGAATCATTAGTGGATTGAGAGCCAAGGTAGGTTGACCAGCAAAGGGGTAATGGTGACTTTGTGCCGGTTAGGATAGTCAACAGGGAATTGGATGAGCTCAAGCTTATGGAGGGAGGAAGATGGGAGGTCGGCCAGGAGAGCATTGGAAAAGTTGAGTCTGGAGGTAACAAAAACATGGATATGAGTTTCAACAGCAGATAGGCTGAGGATGGGGCAGAGATGGCTGATATTATGGAGGTGGAAGTAGGCGGTCTTTATGATGGAAAGGATATGGTGTCAGAAGCTCAGCTCCGGGTCAAAGAAGATGCCGAGGTTACAAACAATTTGGTTCAGCCTGAGACAGTAAGTCAGGGAAGGGGATGGTATCAATGGCTATAGAATCGAGTTTTGAGGCCGGGGCCAAAGACAATGGCTTTGGTCTTCCCAATGTTCAATTGAAGGACATTCGGCTGTTCCAAGGCTGGATGTTGAACAAGCAGTCTGACAACACAGAGAGGTGGAGAGGTGCTGGTGAGGTAAAGCTGGGTATTGGCAACATACATTTGGAACATGACGTCATGTCTTTGGATGATGTCGCTGAGGGGCAGCATGTAGAAGAGAAATAGGAATGGGGGCAAGGATGGATCCTTGGGATTTACTGCTTCATCTACCAGCAATATATCTGCTGTGCTAGCTAATATCGATTTCAAAAGTGATTAATGAGCGAGGAACATTTTGGGGCATCCTGAGCATGTGAAAGGGACAATACTGGCACAAATCTAACACTGTCCACATCTCCGCAAATCTAACACTGTCCACATCTCGGCAAATCTACCACTGTCTACACGTCTACAAATCTAACAGTGTCAACACGTCTACAAATCTAACACACTGTCCACATCTCGACAAATCAAACAGCGTCAACATCTCGACAAATCAAACAGCGTCTACATCTCGACAAATCTAACAGCGTCTACATCTCGACAAATCTAACAGCGTCTACATCTCCACAAATCTAACAGCGTCTACATCTCGACAAATCTAACAGCGTCTACATCTCGACAAATCGAACAGCGTCTACATCTCGACAAATCTAACAGCGTCTACATCTCGACAAATCTAACAGCGTCTACATCTCGACAAATCTAACAGCGTCTACATCTCGACAAATCTAACAGCGTCCACATCTCTACAAATCTAACAGCGTCTACATCTCTACAAATCTAACAGCGTCCACATCTCCACAAATCTAACAGCGTCCACATCTCTACAAATCTAACAGCGTCCACATCTCTACAAATCTAACAGCGTCTACATCTCGACAAATCTAACAGCGTCCACATCTCTACAAATCTAACAGCGTCTACATCTCGACAAATCTAACAGCGTCCACATCTCTACAAATCTAACAGTGTCTACATCTCCACAAATCTAACAGCGTCTACATCTCTACAAATCTAACAGTGTCTACATCTCCACAAATCTAACAGCGTCTACATCTCTACAAATCTAACAGCGTCTACATCTCCACAAATCTAACAGCGTCTACATCTCGACAAATCTAACAGCGTCCACATCTCTACAAATCGAACAGTGTCCACATCTCCACAAATCTAACAGCGTCTACATCTCTACAAATCTAACAGCGTCTACATCTCTACAAATCTAACAGCGTCCACATCTCTACAAATCTAACAGCGTCCACATCTCTACAAATCTAACAGCGTCCACATCTCTACAAATCTAACAGCGTCCACATCTCTACAAATCTAACAGCGTCCACATCTCTGCAAATCTAACAGCGTCTACATCTCTGCAAATCTAACAGCGTCCACATCTCTACAAATCTAACAGCGTCCACATCTCTACAAATCTAACAGCGTCTACATCTCGACAAATCTAACAGCGTCTACATCTCGACAAATCTAACAGCGTCTACATCTCGACAAATCTAACAGCGTCGACATCTCGACATATCTAACAGCGTCGACATCTCGACAAATCTCACAGCGTCTACATCTCGACAAATCTAACAGCGTCGACATCTCGACAAATCTAACAGCGTCTACATCTCCACAAATCTAACAGCGTCTACATCTCGACAAATCTAACAGCGTCTACATCTCGACAAATCGAACAGCGTCTACATCTCGACAAATCTAACAGCGTCTACATCTCGACAAATCTAACAGCGTCTACATCTCTACAAATCTAACAGCGTCCACATCTCTACAAATCTAACAGCGTCCACATCTCTACAAATCTAACAGCGTCCACATCTCTACAAATCTAACAGCGTCCACATCTCTACAAATCTAGCAGCGTCCACATCTCTACAAATCTAACAGCGTCTACATCTCTGCAAATCTAACAGCGTCTACATCTCTACAAATCTAACAGCGTCCACATCTCTACAAATCTAACAGCGTCCACATCTCTGCAAATCTAACAGCGTCTACATCTCTGCAAATCTAACAGCGTCCACATCTCTACAAATCTAACAGCGTCCACATCTCTACAAATCTAACAGCGTCTACATCTCGACAAATCTAACAGCGTCTACATCTCGACAAATCTAACAGCGTCTACATCTCGACAAATCTAACAGCGTCGACATCTCGACATATCTAACAGCGTCGACATCTCGACAAATCTCACAGCGTCTACATCTCGACAAATCTAACAGCGTCGACATCTCGACAAATCTAACAGCGTCTACATCTCCACAAATCTAACAGCGTCTACATCTCTACAAATCTAACAGCGTCTACATCTCGACAAATCTAACAGCGTCTACATCTCGACAAATCTAACAGCGTCTACATCTCGACAAATCTAACAGCGTCTACATCTCTACAAATCTAACAGCGTCCACATCTCTACAAATCTAACAGCGTCCACATCTCTACAAATCTAACAGCGTCCACATCTCTACAAATCTAACAGCGTCCACATCTCTACAAATCTAGCAGCGTCCACATCTCTACAAGTCTAACAGCGTCTACATCTCTGCAAATCTAACAGCGTCTACATCTCTACAAATCTAACAGCGTCCACATCTCTACAAATCTAACAGCGTCCACATCTCTACAAATCTAACAGCGTCCACATCTCCACAAATCTAACAGTGTCTACATCTCCACAAATCTAACAGTGTCTACATCTCTACAAATCTAACAGTGTCTACATCTCCACAAATCTAAGTGTCTACATCTCTACAAATCTAAGAGTCTGCATCTTATGGTTTATCAGGGGAAAGCAGCAAGAGCCAGGTTCGGGGCACCACGGGTGGCTCTGCTGCACAGGAGGGGAGGAAGAAGAGTGGCAGGGCTATAGTGATAGGGGATTCGATTGTAAGGGGAAAAGATAGGCGTGTCTGCGGCCGCAAACGTGACTCCAGGATGGTATGTTGCCTCCCTGGTGCTCGGGTCAAGGATGTCACGGAGCGGCTGCAGGGCATTCTGGAGGGGGAGGGTGAACAGCCAGTAGTCGTGGTTCAGATTGGTACCAACGACATAGGTAAAAAAAGGGATGAGGTCCTGCAAGGTGAATTTAAGGAGTTAGGAGATAAATTAAAAAGCAGGACTTCAAAGGTAGTGATCTCAGGATTACTACCGGTGCCACGTGCTAGTGAGTATAGGAACAGGAGAATAGACAGGATGAATGCGTGGCTGCAGGGATGGTGTAGGAGGGAGGTATTTAGATTCCTGGGACATTGGGACCGGTTTTGGGGAAGGTGGGACCTGTACAAGCGTGACGGGTTACACCCGAGCAGGACCGGGACCAATGTCCTCGCGGGGGTGTTTGCTAGTGCTGTTGGGGAAGGTTGAAACTAAAGTGGCAGGGGGATGGGAACCTGAGTGGGGAGTCAGAAGGGAATAAAGTTGAGAGCAGCAAGAGAGGGGAAGACCCAGGGGAAATCTACAATACAAATAGTACAAACAGTTGTTCAAGAACAAGTGAAAGTGAAAAGCGTAGAGCAGCGGAAAGAAAGTGTACTTTAGGCACGACAGATAAAATAAAAACTAGAAGGCGTAAGGCGATTAACCCAGCATCGAAGCTGTGGCAGGGGGTTGCGAACCTGAGCAGGGAGACAGAGGAAAGCGTGTCAGGAAGGGATAGAAGGTATGGAGTAAAAGGTAAAGTGTTAAAAAAGGAAAAAGCAGGAACTAAGTGTCACAAAACATATTTGAAAGTTCTTTATCTGAATGTACGTAGCATTCGTAACAAAATGGACGAGTTTACGGCACAAATAACTACGTATGGGTGTGATCTTGTGGCCATTACAGAAACATGGCTGCAGGGTGACAACGACTGGGAATTAAATATGCCAGGGTATTTAACAATCAGGAAGGACAGGCAGGAAGGAAGGGGAGGTGGGGTGGCTATGTTAATAAGGGAAGGAATCACTGTAATACAGAGAAATGATATTGGGACAAAGGATCAGGATAATGAAACAGTTTGGGTAGAGATAAGGAATAATAAGGGGGAAAAAACACTCGTGGGCGTAGTATATAGGCCTCCTAATAGTTGCAACTCTGCTGGAAGAAGTATTAATCAGGAAATAGTCGGGGCATGTAATAAGGGAACAGCTATAATTAAGGGGGATTTTAACTATCATATTAACTGGACAAATCAAATTGGGCAGGGCAGCCTTGAGGAAGAGTTCATTGAGTGTATTAGGGATGGATTTCTTGAGCAGTATGTAACTGATCCTACAAGGGGGCAAGCAATCTTGGACCTGGTCCTGTGTAATTAGCCAGGATTAATTAATAATGTCCTAGTCAAGGATCCCCTTGGAATGAGTGACCATATGGTTACATTCCATATCCAATTAGAGGGTGAGAAGGTTGGTTCTCAAACATGCGTACTGAGCTTGAATAAAGGAGACTATGATGGTATGAGAGCGGAATTGATTAAAGTGGACTGGGAAAATAGATTAAAGGGTAAGACGGTGCATGAACAGTGGTGTTCATTTAAGGAGTTATTTTACAACTTTCAAAAAATATATATTTCACTGAGGAAAAAAGGGTGTAAAAGAAATGACAGCCATCCGTGGCTAAGTAAAGAAATTAAGTATCCGACTAAAAACAAGGACATATAAGGTAGCCAAACTTAGTGGGAGGATAGAAGATTGGGAAGTCTTCAAAAGACAGCAAAAAGTAACTAAAGGATTGATTAAGAAAGGGAAGATAGATTATGAAAATAAATTAGCAAAAAATATAAAAACAGATAGCAAGAGTTTCTACAGTTATATAAAAAGAAAAAGGGTGGTGAAGGCAAACGTAGGTCCCTTAGAGGATGAGACCGGGAAATTAATGGTGGGAAACATGGAGATGGCAAAAATGCTGAACAAATATTTTGTTTCAGTCTTTACGGTAGAGGACACTAAGAATATCCCAACACTGGACAAACAGGGGGCTCTGTGGGGGGAGGAGCTAAATACGATTAAAATCACTAAGGAATTGGTACTCAGTAAATTAATGGGACTCAAGGCGGATAAATCCCCTGGACCTGATGGCTTACATCCTAGGGTCTTGAGGGAAGTGGCAGTAGGGATTATGGATGCTTTGGTAATAATTTTCCAAAATTCTCTGGACTCGGCAAAGGTCCCGGCAGATTGGAAAATTGCTAATGTAACACCCTTATTTAAAAAGGGTAGAAGGCAGAAGGCTGGAAATTATAGACCAGTTAGCCTAACATCTGTGGTGGGTAAAATTTTGGAGTCTATTATTAAGGAGACAGTAGCGGAACATTTGGATAAACACAATTTAATAGGACAAAGTCAGCATGGCTTTATGAAGGGGAAGTCATGTCTGACAAATTTGCTTGAGTTCTTTGAGGACATAACGTACAGGGTGGATAAAGGGGAACCAGTGGACGTAGTGTATTTAGACTTCCAGAAGGCATTCGACAAGGTGCCACATAAAAGATTATTGCTCAAGATCAAGAATCACTGGATTGGGGGTAATGTTCTGGCATGGGTGGAGGATTGGTTATCTAGCAGGAAGCAGAGAGTTGGGATAAATGGTTCATTCTTGGACTGGCAACCAGTAGCCAGTGGTGTTCCGCAGGGGTCGGTGCTGGGTCCCCAACTCTTTACAATCTATATTAACGATATGGAGGAGGGGACCGAGTGTAACATATCAAAGTTTGCAGATGATACAAAGATGGGAGGAAAAGTAGAGAGTGAGGAGGACATAAAAAACCTACAAGGGGATATAGACAGGCTGGGTGAGTGGGCAGAGATTCGGCAGATGCAATACAATATTGGAAAATGTGAGGTTATGCACTTTGGCAGGAAAAATCAGAGAGCAAGTTATTATCTTAATGGCAAGAAACTGGAAAGTACTATAGTACAAAGGGATCTGGGGGTCCGAGTGCAAGAAAATCAAAAAGTTAGTATGCAGGTGCAGCAGGTGATCAAGAAGGCCAACGGAATGTTGGCTTTTATTGCTAGGGGGATAGAATATAAAAACAGGGAGGTATTGCTGCAGTTATATAAGGTATTGATGAGACCGCACCTGGAATACTGCATACAGTTTTGGTGTCCATACTTAAGAAAAGACATACTTGCTCTCGAGGCAGTACAAAGAAGGTTCACTCGGTTAATCCCGGGGATGAGGGGGTGGACATATGAGGAGAGGTTGAGTAGATTGGGACTCTACTCATTGGAGTTCAGAAGAATGAGAGGCGATCTTATTGAAACATATAAGATTGTGAAGGGGCTTGATCGGGTGAATGCGGTAAGGATGTTCCCAAGGATGGGTGAAACCAGAACTAGGGGTCAAAATCTTAGAATAAGGGGCTGCTCTTTCAAAACTGAGATGAGGAGAAACTTCTTCACTCAGAGGGTGGTAGGTCTGTGAAATTTGCTGCCCCAGGAAGTTGCGGATGCTGCATCATTAAATAAATTTAAAACAGAAATAGACAGTTTCCGAGAAATAAAGGGAATTAGGGGTTACGGGGAGCGGGCAGGAAATTGGACATGAATTTAGATTTGAGGTTAGGATCAGATCAGCCATGATCTTATTGAATGGCGGAGCAGGCTCGAGGGGCCGATTGGCCTACTCCTGCACCTATTTCTTATGTTCTTATCTCTACAAATCTAACAGTGTCCACATGTCTACAAATCGAAGTGTCTTCATCTCTACAAATCTAACAGTGTCCACATCTCTACAAATCGAAGTGTCTTCACCTCTACAAATCTAAGTGTCTTCACCTCTACAAATCTAACAGCGTCTACATGTCAACAAATCTAACAGTGTCTACATCTCTACAAATCTAACAGCGTCTACATCTCTACAAATCTAAGTGTCTTCATCTCTACAAATCTAAGTGTCTTCATCTCTACAAATCTAAGTGTCTTCATCTCTACAAATCTAACAGCGTCTACATGTCAACAAATCTAACAGTGTCTACATCTCTACAAATCTAACAGTGTCTACATCTCTACAAATCTAACAGTGTCTACATCTCTACAAATCTAACAGTGTCTACATCTCTGCAAATCTAACAGTGTCTGCATCTCTGCAAATCTAACAGTGTCTGCATCTCTACAAATCTAACAGTGTCTACATCTCTGCAAATCTAACAGTGTCTACATCTCTACAAATCTAACAGCGTCTACATCTCGACAAATCTAACAGTGTCCACATCTCTACAAATCTAAGTGTCTACATCTCTACAAATCTATACAGCTATGAATTTGGCCGTGGAGCGGCCATTGTTTCGGCGCTATGTGGCCACCTGAAGTTCCAAAATAGTGTCTGAGATGCACATGCATGGTTCTAGCGTGAGGTACACAGGACGCCATTTTAGTAAAGGGGCTCTTGCAAATGCGGATAACGAATGCCGGCAGCATTTGAAGTAAGGAGAATTTGGCACTTAAGGATGCAGCCAATGCACTGTCTTAAGCATGACCAGTTAAACATGTCCTACACGGCCTGGAGGACACCCCACACGCACTATTTAAAGTGACCATGTGGGGTTTACAGGTTAGTCGCTGGATTATTGCTTATGGCTGCTAATGCATTCGTACCTGTTTTTGGAGGTCTCCTATACTTGAAACTAGGACTAGGGGACATAGGGCTAAGGCGAGTATATGGAGTTAGGTCACAGGTCCACCATGATTTCTTTGAATGGGAGAACAGGCTCGAGGGGCTAAATGCCACTGCCACTCGCTGTCTTCTCTTATGCGCCACCCCTCCTACAAGAAAGTGGGACATGTGTCAGTGAGTGTCCTGCAGGATGTTTGGGTGATGTGCATGTCATGTTTGAATAACTGTCAGTGTGTGTGACTTTTGACTTGTGGGGGTGCGGCTTGCAACAGTGGTAATGTGTAAGGGTGAGAGGAAGCAACTGATTGGAAGAGTTGAGGACTGATTGCAAAAGTTGGTTAGTATGTGGGTGATGGGGATATAGTGCATGGAGCAGTGGATGCGGCTAGTGTTGCAGTTGGTAGAAGACGCCACTTGACAGTTGATCTGACTCACCTTGACCACTCTAGTCAAAGCATTGAACTTCTTCCTGCATTGCATCCATGTTCGTGGTGCTGTGCGCCTGACATTGACTTTGTCCTCTACTGCCTCTCACTGCCTTTTGGGCATATGTCTGGAGGGCCTCTTGCACCACCCCGCCACCCCCACCCCCACCGCGGATATAAGATGTCCCTTCTTCTGTCCACCTCTTGCACCAAGGCCTCTAGTGCATCATCAGAGAACCTTGGTGCACCTACTCTCGCAGGGCTGGCATGCAGATTGAAGGATGTGGGAATTATTCAATGTTTTAACATAACTCATGAGTGTGTAAACATAGGGACAGGACATTTACATGTGTGATGTCTGATCTCCATTCAGACTCCGTGCAGACAGCAGACTTTCATTTTTAGCAAATAACAGGTACAGTATACCTTTAAGAGATTTTTAGAGACATTCTCCCTTTAAGAGATTGGGCCTCCCCTTGCTGGAGGACAGTGTGAATTGCATTGAATCGACGTGCAAGGCCTGGAATTGAACACAGCTTGTGGATGAGCACTGAGGCAGGACGATGTTCTCGTCCTGCCTTCGCAGGAGCCGTTGGGCATGGGTTAATAGCGGATCATGCTTCCTACGCCCATTAATAGGCCCTATCGAACTTTTCCACCGTCATCTCTACAAGTCTAACGCTGTCTACTTCTGTACAATTGTAAACAATTTTACAACACCAAGTTATAGTCCAGCAATTTTATTTTAAATTCACAAGCTTTCGGAGGCGACCTCCTTCCTCAGGTGAACGATGTGGAAAATCTCCACATCACATCTGTACAAATATAAGTGTCTACATCTCTACAAATATAAGTGTCTACATCTCCACAAACATAAGTGTCAACATCTCTACAAACATAAGTGTCTACATCTCTACAAACATAAGTGTCTACATCTCTACAAACATAAGTGTCTGCATCTCTACAAACATAAGTGTCTACATCTCGACAAACATAGGTGTCTACATCTCTACAAATATAAGTGTCCACATCTCTACAAACATAAGTGTCTCCATCTCTACAAATATAAGTGTATACATCTCTACAAATATAAATGTCTACATCTCTACAAATATCAGTGTCTACATCTCTACAAACATAGGTGTCTACATCTCTACAAACATAGGTGTCTACATCTCTACAAATATCAGTGTCTACATCTCTACAAACAGAAGTGTCTCCATCTCTACAAACAAAAGTGTCTACATCTCTACAAACATAGGTGTCTACATCTCTACAAATATCAGTGTCTACATCTCTACAAACATAAGTGTCTCCATCTCTACAAACATAAGTGTCTACATCTCTACAAACATAAGTGTCTACATCTCTACAAACATAAGTGTCTACATCTCTACAAACATAAGTGTCTACATCTCTACAAATATAAGTGTATACATCTCTACAAACATAAGTGTCTACATCTCTACAAACATAAGTGTCTACATCTCTACAAATATAAGTGTCTACATCTCTACAAACATAAGTGTCAACATCTCTACAAATATAAGTGTCTACATCTCTACAAATATAAGTGTCGACATCTCTACAAATATAAATGTCAACATCTCTACAAATATAAGTGTCTACATCTCTACAAACATAAGTGTCTACATCTCTACAAACATAAGTGTCTACATCTCTACAAATATAAATGTCTACATCTCTACAAACATAAGTGTCTGCATCTCTACAAATATAAGTGTCTACATCTCTACAAACATAAGTGTCTACATCTCTACAAACATAAGTGTCCACATCTCTACAAATATAAATGTCAACATCTCTACAAATATAAGTGTCTACATCTCTACAAACATAAGTGTCTACATCTCTACAAATATAAATGTCAACATCTCTACAAATATAAGTGTCTACATCTCTACAAACATAAGTGTCTGCATCTCTACAAACATAAGTGTCTACATCTCTACAAATATAAGTGTCTGCATCTCTACAAACATAAGTGTCTACATCTCTACAAATATAAGTGTCTGCATCTCTGCAAACATAAGTGTCAACATCTCTACAAACATAAGTGTCTACATCTCTACAAACATAAGTGTCTACATCTCCACAAACAGAAGTGTCTACATCTCCACAAACAGAAGTGTCTACATCTCTACAAATATAAATGTCAACATCTCTACAAATATAAGTGTCTACATCTCTACAAACATAAGTGTCTGCATCTCTACAAACATAAGTGTCTACATCTCTACAAATATAAGTGTCTGCATCTCTACAAACATAAGTGTCTACATCTCTACAAATATAAGTGTCTGCATCTCTACAAACATAAGTGTCTACATCTCTACAAACATAAGTGTCTACATCTCTACAAACATAAGTGTCTACATCTCTACAAACATAAGTGTCTACATCTCTACAAATATAAGTGTCTACATCTCTACAAACATAAGTGTCTACATCTCTACAAACATAAGTGTCTACATCTCTACAAATATAAGTGTCTACATCTCTACAAACATAAGTGTCTACATCTCTACAAACATAAGTGTCTACATCTCTACAAATATAAGTGTCTACATCTCTACAAATACCAGTGTCTACATCTCTACAAACATAAGTGTCTGCATCTCCACAAACATAAGTGTCTGCATCTCTACAAACATAAGTGTCTACATCTCTACAAATATAAGTGTCTACATCTCTACAAATACCAGTGTCTACATCTCTACAAACATAAGTGTCAACATCTCTACAAATATAAGTGTCTACATCTATACAAACATAGGTGTCTACATCTCGACAAACATAGGTGTCTACATCTCTACAAATATAAGTGTCTACATCTCTACAAACATAAGTGTCTACATCTCTACAAACATAAGTGTCTACATCTCTACAAACATAGGTGTCTACATCTCTACAAACATAGGTGTCTACATCTCTACAAACATAAGTGTCTACATCTCTACAAACATAAGTGTCTACATCTCTACAAACATAAGTGTCTATATCTCTACAAACATAAGTGTCTACATCTCTACAAACATAGGTGTCTACATCTCTACAAACATAAGTGTCTACATCTCTACAAATATAAGTGCCGGCATCTCTACAAATATAAGTGTCTGCATCTCTACAAATATAAATGTCAACATCTCTACAAACATAAGTGTCTACATCTCTACAAACATAAGTGTCTACATCTCTACAAATATAAATGTCTGCATCTCTACAAATATAAATGTCTACATCTCTACAAACATAAGTGTCTACATCTCTACAAATATAAGTGTCTACATCTCTACAAATACCAGTGTCTACATCTCTACAAACATAAGTGTCTGCATCTCTACAAATATAAGTGTCCACATCTCTACAAACATAAGTATCTACATCTGTACAAATATAAGTGTCTACATCTGTACAAATATAAGTGTCTACATCTCTACAAATATAAGTGTCTACATCTCTACAAATATAAGTGTCTACATCTCTACAAATATAAGTGTCTACATCTCTACAAATATAAGTGTCAACATCTCTACAAATATAAGTGTCAACATCTCTACAAATATAAGTGTCTACATCTCTACAAATATAAGTGTCTACATCTCCACAAATATAAATGTCAACATCTCTACAAATATAAGTGTCTACATCTCTACAAATATAAGTGTCCACATCTCTACAAATATAAATGTCAACATCTCTACAAATATAAGTGTCTACATCTCTACAAACATAAGTGTCTGCATCTCTACAAACATAAGTGTCTACATCTCTACAAACAAAGGTGTCTACATCTCTACAAATATAAGTGTCTACATCTCTACAAACATAAGTGTCTACATCTCTACAAACATAAGTGTCTACATCTCTACAAACAGAAGTGTCTACATCTCTACAAACATAAGTGTCTACATCTCTACAAATATAAGTGTCTACATCTCTACAAACATAAGTGTCTACATCTCTACAAACATAAGTGTCTACATCTCTACAAATATAAGTGTCTACATCTCTACAAACATAAGTGTCTGCATCTCTACAAACATAAGTGTCTACATCTCTACAAATATAAGTGTCTGCATCTCTACAAACATAAGTGTCTACATCTCTACAAATATAAGTGTCTGCATCTCTACAAATATAAGTGTCTGCATCTCTACAAATATAAGTGTCTACATCTCTACAAACATAAGTGTCTACATCTCTACAAACATAAGTGTCTACATCTCTACAAACATAAGTGTCTACATCTCTACAAACATAAGTGTCGACATCTCTACAAACATAAGTGTCTACATCTCTACAAACATAAGTGTCTACATCTCTACAAATATAAATGTCTGCATCTCTACAAACATAAGTGTCTACATCTCTACAAATATAAGTGTCTGCATCTCTACAAATATAAGTGTCTGCATCTCTACAAATATAAGTGTCTACATCTCTACAAACATAAGTGTCTACATCTCTACAAACATAAGTGTCTACATCTCTACAAATATAAGTGTCTACATCTCTACAAATATAAGTGTCTACATCTCTACAAATATAAGTGTCTACATCTCTACAAACATAAGTGTCTACATCTCTACAAACATAAGTGTCTACATCTCTACAAATATAAATGTCTACATCTCTACAAACATAAGTGTCTACATCTCTACAAACATAGGTGTCTACATCTCTACAAATATAAGTGTCTACATCTCTACAAACATAGGTGTCTACATCTCTACAAATATAAGTGTCTACATCTCTACAAATATAAGTGTCTACATCTCTACAAATATAAGTGTCTACATCTCTACAAATATAAGTGTCAACATCTCTACAAATATAAGTGTCTACATCTCTACAAATATAAGTGTGTACATCTCTACAAATATAAATGTCAACATCTCTACAAACATAAGTGTCTACATCTCTACAAATATAAGTGTCTACATCTCCACAAATATAAGTGTCTACATCTCTACAAATATAAATGTCAACATCTCTACAAATATAAGTGTCTACATCTCTACAAACATAAGTGTCTGCATCTCTACAAACATAAGTGTCTACATCTCTACAAACATAAGTGTCTACATCTCTACAAACATAAGTGTCCACATCTCTACAAATATAAATGTCAACATCTCTACAAATATAAGTGTCGACATCTCTACAAACATAAGTGTCTACATCTCTACAAACATAAGTGTCTACATCTCTACAAATATAAATGTCAACATCTCTACAGATATAAGTGTCTACATCTCTACAAACATAAGTGTCTGCATCTCTACAAACATAAGTGTCTACATCTCTACAAATATAAGTGTCTGCATCTCTACAAACATAAGTGTCTACATCTCTACAAATATAAGTGTCTGCATCTCTACAAACATAAGTGTCAACATCTCTACAAACATAAGTGTCTACATCTCTACAAACATAAGTGTCTACATCTCCACAAACAGAAGTGTCTGCATCTCTACAAATATAAATGTCAACATCTCTACAAATATAAGTGTCTACATCTCTACAAACATAAGTGTCTGCATCTCTACAAACATAAGTGTCTACATCTCTACAAATATAAGTGTCTGCATCTCTACAAACATAAGTGTCTACATCTCTACAAATATAAGTGTCTGCATCTCTACAAACATAAGTGTCTACATCTCTACAAACATAAGTGTCTACATCTCTACAAACATAAGTGTCTACATCTCTACAAACATAAGTGTCTACATCTCTACAAACATAAGTGTCTACATCTCTACAAATATAAGTGTCTACATCTCTACAAACATAAGTGTCTACATCTCTACAAACATAAGTGTCTACATCTCTACAAATATAAGTGTCTACATCTCTACAAACATAAGTGTCTACATCTCTACAAACATAAGTGTCTACATCTCTACAAATATAAGTGTCTACATCTCTACAAATACCAGTGTCTACATCTCTACAAACATAAGTGTCTGCATCTCCACAAACATAAGTGTCTGCATCTCTACAAACATAAGTGTCTACATCTCTACAAATATAAGTGTCTACATCTCTACAAATACCAGTGTCTACATCTCTACAAACATAAGTGTCAACATCTCTACAAATATAAGTGTCTACATCTATACAAACATAGGTGTCTACATCTCTACAAACATAGGTGTCTACATCTCTACAAATATAAGTGTCTACATCTCTACAAACATAAGTGTCTACATCTCTACAAACATAAGTGTCTACATCTCTACAAACATAGGTGTCTACATCTCTACAAACATAGGTGTCTACATCTCTACAAACATAGGTGTCTACATCTCTACAAACATAAGTGTCTATATCTCTACAAACATAAGTGTCTACATCTCTACAAACATAGGTGTCTACATCTCTACAAACATAAGTGTCTACATCTCTACAAATATAAGTGCCTGCATCTCTACAAATATAAGTGTCTGCATCTCTACAAATATAAATGTCAACATCTCTACAAACATAAGTGTCTACATCTCTACAAACATAAGTGTCTACATCTCTACAAATATAAATGTCTGCATCTCTACAAATATAAATGTCTACATCTCTACAAACATAAGTGTCTACATCTCTACAAATATAAGTGTCTACATCTCTACAAATACCAGTGTCTACATCTCTACAAACATAAGTGTCTGCATCTCTACAAATATAAGTGTCTACATCTCTACAAACATAAGTATCTACATCTGTACAAATATAAGTGTCTACATCTGTACAAATATAAGTGTCTACATCTCTACAAACATAAGTGTCTACATCTCTACAAATATAAGTGTCTACATCTCTACAAACATAAGTGTCTACATCTCTACAAACATAAGTGTCTATATCTCTACAAACATAAGTGTCTACATCTCTACAAACATAGGTGTCTACATCTCTACAAACATAAGTGTCTACATCTCTACAAATATAAGTGCCTGCATCTCTACAAATATAAGTGTCTGCATCTCTACAAATATAAATGTCAACATCTCCACAAACAGAAGTGTCTGCATCTCTACAAATATAAATGTCAACATCTCTACAAATATAAGTGTCTACATCTCTACAAACATAAGTGTCTACATCTCTACAAACATAAGTGTCTACATCTCTACAAATATAAGTGTCTGCATCTCTACAAACATAAGTGTCTACATCTCTACAAATATAAGTGTCTGCATCTCTACAAACATAAGTGTCTACATCTCTACAAACATAAGTGTCTACATCTCTACAAACATAAGTGTCTACATCTCTACAAATATAAGTGTCTACATCTCTACAAACATAAGTGTCTACATCTCTACAAATATAAGTGTCTACATCTCTACAAACATAAGTGTCTACATCTCTACAAACATAAGTGTCTACATCTCTACAAACATAAGTGTCTACATCTCTACAAACATAAGTGTCTACATCTCTACAAATATAAGTGTCTACATCTCTACAAATACCAGTGTCTACATCTCTACAAACATAAGTGTCTGCATCTCCACAAACATAAGTGTCTGCATCTCTACAAACATAAGTGTCTACATCTCTACAAATATAAGTGTCTACATCTCTACAAATACCAGTGTCTACATCTCTACAAACATAAGTGTCAACATCTCTACAAATATAAGTGTCTACATCTATACAAACATAGGTGTCTACATCTCTACAAACATAGGTGTCTACATCTCTACAAATATAAGTGTCTACATCTCTACAAACATAAGTGTCTACATCTCTACAAACATAAGTGTCTACATCTCTACAAACATAGGTGTCTACATCTCTACAAACATAGGTGTCTACATCTCTACAAACATAGGTGTCTACATCTCTACAAACATAGGTGTCTACATCTCTACAAACATAAGTGTCTGCATCTCTACAAACATAAGTGTCTACATCTCTACAAACATAAGTGTCTATATCTCCACAAACATAAGTGTCTACATCTCTACAAACATAGGTGTCTACATCTCTACAAACATAAGTGTCTACATCTCTACAAATATAAGTGCCTGCATCTCTACAAATATAAGTGTCTGCATCTCTACAAATATAAATGTCAATATCTCTACAAACATAAGTGTCTACATCTCTACAAACATAAGTGTCTACATCTCTACAAATATAAATGTCTGCATCTCTACAAATATAAATGTCTACATCTCTACAAACATAAGTGTCTACATCTCTACAAATATAAGTGTCTACATCTCTACAAATACCAGTGTCTACATCTCTACAAACATAAGTGTCTGCATCTCTACAAATATAAGTGTCTGCATCTCTACAAACATAAGTATCTACATCTGTACAAATATAAGTGTCTACATCTGTACAAATATAAGTGTCTACATCTCTACAAACATAAGTGTCTACATCTCTACAAATATAAGTGTCTACATCTCTACAAACATAAGTGTCTGAATCTCTACAAACATAAGTGTCTGCATCTCTACAAACATAAGTGTCTACATCTCTACAAACATAAGTGTTTACATCTCTACAAATATAAGTGTCTACATCTCTACAAATATAAGTGTCTACATCTCTACAAATATAAGTGTCAACATCTCTACAAATATAAGTGTCTACATCTCTACAAATATAAGTGTCTACATCTCTACAAATATAAGTGTCAACATCTCTACAAATATAAGTGTCTACATCTCTGCAAATATAAGTGTCCACATCTCTACAAATATAAATGTCAACATCTCTACAAATATAAGTGTCTACATCTCTACAAATATAAGTGTCTACATCTCTACAAATATAAATGTCAACATCTCTACAAATATAAGTGTCTACATCTCTACAAACATAAGTGTCTGCATCTCTACAAACATAAGTGTCTACATCTCTACAAATATAAGTGTCTGCATCTCTACAAACATAAGGGTCTACATCTCTACAAATATAAGTGTCTGCATCTCTACAAACATAAGTGTCTACATCTCTACAAACATAAGTGTCTACATCTCTACAAACATAAGTGTCTACATCTCTACAAACATAAGTGTCTACATCTCTACAAACAGAAGTGTCTACATCTCTACAAACAGAAGTGTCTACATCTCTACAAATATAAATGTCAACATCTCTACAAATATAAGTGTCTACATCTCTACAAACATAAGTGTCTGCATCTCTACAAACATAAGTGTCTACATCTCTACAAATATAAGTGTCTGCATCTCTACAAATATAAGTGTCTACATCTCTACAAACATAAGTGTCTACATCTCTACAAACATAAGTGTCTACATCTCTACAAACAGAAGTGTCTACATCTCTACAAATATAAATGTCAACATCTCTACAAATATAAGTGTCTACATCTCTACAAACATAAGTGTCTGCATCTCTACAAACATAAGTGTCTACATCTCTACAAATATAAGTGTCTGCATCTCTACAAACATAAGTGTCTACATCTCTACAAATATAAGTGTCTGCATCTCTACAAATATAAGTGTCTGCATCTCTACAAATATAAGTGTCTACATCTCTACAAACATAAGTGTCTACATCTCTACAAACATAAGTGTCTACATCTCTACAAACATAAGTGTCTACATCTCTACAAACATAAGTGTCTACATCTCTACAAATATAAGTGTCTGCATCTCTACAAATATAAGTGTCTGCATCTCTACAAATATAAGTGTCTGCATCTCTACAAATATAAGTGTCTACATCTCTACAAACATAAGTGTCTACATCTCTACAAACATAAGTGTCTACATCTCTACAAACATAAGTGTCTACATCTCTACAAACATAAGTGTCTACATCTCTACAAACATAAGTGTCTACATCTCTACAAACATAGGTGTCTACATCTCTACAAACATAAGCGTCTACATCTCTACAAACATAGGTGTCTACATCTCTACAAACATAAGTGTCTACATCTCTACAAATATAAGTGTCTACATCTCTACAAATATAAGTGTCTACATCTCTACAAATATAAGTGTCTACATCTCTACAAATATAAGTGTCTACATCTCTACAAATATAAGTGTCAACATCTCTACAAATATAAGTGTCTACATCTCTACAAATATAAATGTCAACATCTCTACAAATATAAGTGTCTACATCTCTACAAATATAAGTGTCTACATCTCTACAAATATAAGTGTCTACATCTCTACAAACATAAGTGTCTGCATCTCTACAAACATAAGTGTCTACATCTCTACAAATATAAGTGTCTGCATCTCTACAAACATAAGTGTCTACATCTCTACAAACATAAGTGTCTACATCTCTACAAACATAAGTGTCTACATCTCTACAAACATAAGTGTCTACATCTCTACAAATATAAGTGTCTACATCTCTACAAACATAAGTGTCTACATCTCTACAAACAGAAGTGTCTACATCTCTACAAACATAAGTGTCTACATCTCTACAAACATAAGTGTCTACATCTCTACAAACATAAGTGTCTACATCTCTACAAACATAAGTGTCTACATCTCTACAAACATAAGTGTCTACATCTCTACAAACATAAGTGTCTACATCTCTACAAACATAGGTGTCTACATCTCTACAAACATAGGTGTCTACATCTCTACAAATATAAGCGTCTACATCTCTACAAACATAGGTGTCTACATCTCTACAAATATAAGTGTCTACATCTCTACAAACATAAGTGTCTACATCTCTACAAATATAAGTGTCTACATCTCTACAAATATAAGTGTCTACATCTCTACAAATATAAGTGTCTACATCTCTACAAATATAAGTGTCTACATCTCTACAAATATAAGTGTCAACATCTCTACAAATATAAGTGTCTACATCTCTACAAATATAAGTGTCTACATCTCTACAAATATAAATGTCAACATCTCTACAAATATAAGTGTCTACATCTCTACAAATATAAGTGTCTACATCTCTACAAATATAAATGTCAACATCTCTACAAATATAAGTGTCTACATCTCTACAAACATAAGTGTCTGCATCTCTACAAACATAAGTGTCTACATCTCTACAAATATAAGTGTCTGCATCTCTACAAACATAAGTGTCTACATCTCTACAAACATAAGTGTCTACATCTCTACAAACATAAGTGTCTACATCTCTACAAACATAAGTGTCTACATCTCTACAAACATAAGTGTCTACATCTCTACAAATATAAGTGTCTACATCTCTACAAACATAAGTGTCTACATCTCTACAAACAGAAGTGTCTACATCTCTACAAATATAAGTGTCTGCATCTCTACAAATATAAGTGTCTACATCTCTACAAATATAAGTGTCTACATCTCTACAAACATAAGTGTCTACATCTCTACAAACAGAAGTGTCTACATCTCTACAAACATAAGTGTCTACATCTCTACAAACATAAGTGTCTACATCTCTACAAACATAAGTGTCTACATCTCTACAAACATAAGTGTCTACATCTCTACAAATATTAATGTCTACATCTCTACAAACATAAGTGTCTACATCTCTACAAACATAGGTGTCTACATCTCTACAAATATAAGTGTCTACATCTCTACAAACATAAGTGTCTACATCTCTACAAACATAAGTGTCTACATCTCTACAAACATAAGTGTCTACATCTCTACAAACATAGGTGTCTACATCTCTACAAATATAAGTGTCTACATCTCTACAAATATAAGTGTCTACATCTCCACAAACATAAGTGTCTGCATCTCTACAAATATAAGTGTCTACATCTCTACAAACATAAGTATCTACATCTGTACAAATATAAGTGTCAACATCTCTACAAACATAAGTGTCTACATCTCTACAAACATAAGTGTCAACATCTCTACAAACATAAGTGTCTACATCTCTACAAACATAAGTGTCTACATCTCTACAAACATAAGTGTCTACATCTCTACAAATATAAGTGTCTACATTTCTACAAATACCAGTGTCTACATCTCTACAAATATATGTGTCTACATCTCTACAAACATAAGTGTCTACATCTCTACAAACATAAGTGTCTACATCTCGACAAACATAAGTGTCTACACCTCGACAAACATAAGTGTCTACATCTCTACAAATATAAGTGTCTACATCTCTACAAATATAAGTGTCTGAATCTCTACAAACATAAGTGTCTACATCTCTACAAACATAAGTGTCTACATCTCTACAAACATAAGTGTCTACATCTCTACAAACATAAGTGTCTACATCTCTACAAATACCAGTGTCTACATCTCTACAAATATAAATGTCTACATCTCTACAAACATAAGTGTCTACATCTCTACAAACATAAGTGTCTACATCTCTACAAATATAAATGTCTGTATCTCTACAAATATAAATGTCTACATCTCTACAAACATCAGTGTCTCCATCTCTACAAATATAAGTGTCTGAATCTCTACAAACATAAGTGTCTACATCTCTACAAACATAGGTGTCTACATCTCTACAAACATAAGTGTCTACATCTCTACAAACATAAGTGTCTACATTTCTACAAATACCAGTGTCTACATCTCTACAAATATAAGTGTCTACATCTCTACAAATATAAGTGTCTACATCTCTACAAACATAAGTGTCTACATCTCTACAAACATAAGTGTCTACATCTCGACAAACATAAGTGTCTACATCTCGACAAACATAAGTGTCTCCATCTCTACAAACATAAGTGTCTACATCTCTACAAATATAAATGTCTGTATCTCTACAAATATAAATGTCTACATCTCTACAAACATAAGTGTCTACATCTCTACAAATATAAGTGTCCACATCTCTACAAACATAAGTGTCTACATCTCTACAAACATAAGTGTCTACATCTCTACAAACATAAGTGTCTACATCTCTACAAACATAAGTGTCTACATCTCTACAAATATACGTGTCTACATCTCTACAAATATAAATGTCTACATCTCTACAAACATAAGTGTCTACATCTCTACAAATATAAATGTCTACATCTCTACAAATACCAGTGTCTACATCTCTACAAACATAAGTATCTACATCTCTACAAATATAAGTGTCTACATCTCTACAATCATAAGTGTCCCCATCTCTACAAATGTAAGTGTCTACATCTCTACAAATGTAAGTGTCGACATCTCTACAAATATAAGTGTCTGCAAGGTACCGCATGGTAGGTTGTTACATAAGGTTAAATCTCACGGGATCCAAGGTGAGGTAGCCAAAATTGGATTGACGGCAGAAGACAGAGGGTGGTTGTAGAGGGTTGTTTTTCAAACTGGAGGCCTGTGACCAGCGGTGTGCCTCAGGGATCGGTGCTGGGTCCGCTGTTATTTGTTATTTATATTAATGATTTGGATGAGAATTTAGGAGGCATGGTTAGTAAGTTTGCAGATGACACCAAGATTGGTGGCATTGTGGACAGTGAAGAAGGTTATCTAGGTTTGCAACGGGATCTTGATAAATTGGGCCAGTGGGCCGATGAATGGCACATGGAATTTAATTTGGATAAATGTGAGGTGATGCATTTTGGTAGATCAAATCGGGCCAGGACCTACTCCGTTAATGGTAGGGCGCTGGGGAGAGTTATAGAACAAAGAGATCTAGGAGTACAGGTTCATAGCTCCTTGAAAGTGGAGTCACAGGTGGATAGGGTGGTGAAGAAGGCATTCAGCATGCTTGGTTTCATTGGTCAGAACATTGAATACAGGAGTTGGGATGTCTTGTTGAAGTTGTACAAGACATTAGTTGGGCCACACTTGGAATACTGTGTACAGTTCTGGTCACCCTATTATAGAAAGGATATTATTAAACTAGAAAGAGTGCAGAAAAGATTTACTAGGATGCTACCGGGACTTGATGGTTTGACTCATAGGGAGAGGTTGGATAGACTGAGTCTTTTTTCCCTGGAGAGTAGGAGGTTTCGGGGTGATCTTATAGAAGTCTATAAAATAATGAGGGGCAGAGTTAAGGTCGATGGTCAAAATCTTTTCCCAAAGGTGGGGGAGTCTATAACGAGGGCGCATAGATTTAAGGTGAGAGGGGAGAGATACAAAAGGGTCCAGAGGGGCAATTTTTTCACTCAAAGGGTGGTGAGTGTCTGGAACGAGCTGCCAGAGGCAGTAGTAGAGGCGGGTACAATTTTGTCTTTTAAAAAGCATTTGGACAGTTACATGGGTAAGATGGGTATAGAGGGATATGGGCCAAGTGCAGGCAATTGGGACTAGCTTAGTGGTATAAACTGGGCGACATGGACATGTTGGGCCGAAGGGCCTGTTTCCATGTTGTAAACTTCTATGATTCTATGATCTCTACAAACATAAGTGTCCCCATCTCTACAAATATAAGTGTCTACATCGCTACAAACGTAAGTGTCTACATCTCTACAAACATAAGTGTCTACATCTCTACAAACATAAGTGTCTACATCTCTACAAACATAAGTGTCTACATCTCTACAAACATAAGTGTCTACATCTCTACAAACATAAGTGTCTACATCTCTACAAACATAAGTGTCTACATCTCTACAAACATAAGTGTCTACATCTCTACAAACATAAGTGTCTACATCTCTACAAACATAAGTGTCTACATCTCTACAAATACCAGTGTCTACATCTCTACAAACATAAGTGTCTACATCTCTACAAATACCAGTGTCTACATCTCTACAAACATAAGTGTCTACATCTCTACAAACATAAGTGTCTGCATCTCTACAAATTTGACACTGTCTCCATCTCTACAAATATAAGTGTCCACATCTCTACAAACATAAGTGTCTACATCTCTACAAACATAAGTGTCTACATCTCTACAAACATAAGTGTCTACATCTCTACAAACATAAGTGTCTACATCTCTACAAATTTGACACTGCCTACATCTCTACAAATATAAGTGTCCACATCTCTACAAACATAAGTGTCTACATCTCTACAAACATAAGTGTCTACATCTCTACAAATATAAGTGTCCACATCTCTACAAACATAAGTGTCTACATCTCTACAAACATAAGTGTCTACATCTCTACAAATATAAGTGTCTACATCTCTACAAACATAAGTGTCTACATCTCTACAAACATAAGTGTCTACATCTCTACAAATATAAGTGTCTACATCTCTACAAATATAAGTGTCTACATCTCTACAAACATAAGTGTCTACATCTCTACAAACATAAGTGTCTACATCTCTACAAACATAAGTGTCTACATCTCTACAAATTTGACACTGCCTACATCTCGACAAATCTAACATTGTCCGCATCTCAACAAATCTATACAGTTATAAATTTGGCCGTGTAGTGTCCATTGTTTCGGCGCTGTGTGGCTACCTTAAGTTCCAAAATGGCGTCTGGGATGCCGTACACTGGACGCTATCTTAGTAAAGGGGTTTTTGCAGATGCGGATAACGAATGCCAGCAGCATTTAAAATAAGGATGCGTAGTTCAGTGTACAAAGCTGATTTAAAGTCATAGTCACCATTTTGTACCAGGGATGAGGTACTTCATTTATGTGGAGAGACTGGAGATGCTGGATTAATAGAGACATAGAGTATCAAAGCTGGGAAGTTTATGTTAAATCTTTATAAAATACTGGTTAGGCATTAGCTGTGTTCAATTCTGGGCACCACACTGTGGGAAGGATGTCAAGGCCTTAGAGAGGATGCAGAAGAGATTTACTCGAATGGTTCCAGGGATGAGGGACTTCAGTTATGCGGAGAGATTGGAGAAGCTGGGGTTGTTTGCCTTAGAGCAGAGAAGGCTAAGAGGAGATTTGATAGAGGTGTTCAAAATCATGAGGAGAAACTGTTTCCAGCGGCAGAAGGGTCGGTGACCAGAGGACACAGATTTAAGGTAATTGGCAAAAGAACCAGAGACGACATGTGGAAAAAAAATTTAGGTAGCAAGCAGTTATGATCTGGAATGCACCGCCTGAAAGGGCGGTGGAAGCAGATTCAATAATAACTTTCAAAAGGGAATTGGATAAATACTTGAAAGGGAAAAATTTGTAGGGCTATGGGGAAAGAGCAGGGGAGTGGGACTAATTAGATAGCTCTTTCAAAGAGCCGTCACAGGCACAAAGGACCTTGACTGCTTAGTATTCGGTAGCAACAACCTACAAAATGGCCGGTAGCAGGAAGTTAAAATACAGGAGCCCTGCCTGATCAGCTCTTTTCACTTATCCACAAATAGTGCAAGTATTAAATTGCATTATGATGGAGTTGCCTTCCAACAGTAGACCTAGAAAAGAAACTGAGCTGCCTCAAACCAGAGAATTCAGCTGATAAAACACTTGATGTCAGTATCGGATTCCATGACACTGCAGTGTCATATTTATATCATGTATGCCACTGTATGAGGACTTGTGGGCTTAAGGAGAGAAGCGGCAACTCTTTCGCCCAGCATGGCATCTCTACGTGAAAGTCGCAGCAGCATCATCACAAAGGTCTATGATCAGCAGCTCATTGGCGTCATATCGAGTGTCTTAGATGACTGTTGCTTTTGTTAGAGCAAATTATTAAATCCATATCCATTACACACCAACAGCCCAGCTGCAAAAACAGGTCAAAGACAAGCTCAACTAAGTACCTGGCTCTCTCTTTGCAAACTGTTCTTGGGCCAATTCATTATATGAACATTGAACATGGTTCTCAGACCACTTAACTATAACAAGGCCAAAGACATCTTTTTGGGGGCAAAAAAGTTAATGTTCCGAAATAGTCCAATACCATGGTCCTACACCATATATTCACCTGAGGAAGGAGGAAGCCTCCGAAAGCTTGTGAATTTTAAAATAAAATTGTTGGACTATAACTTGGTGTTGTAAAATTGTTTACAATTGTCTGCACCATATAGTGGACTTATTCAGTGAGCCTTTGGGAGAAAGTTGAACATTTTAAAGATACACTCTATTCCATGTTTTGTGATAAATACATCTGTTCTATATAAGAAAGAGAGCGAGAGAAGGAGAAGACTCGGGTGTAGGGAGCATGATATTGAAAGATGCTGATGATGTAAAAGTATGGTGGTTGGCAAACCGTGAGGAGAACTGTAAAAGACTTCAGGAGGACAGAGGCAGTTTGGTGGCAATTGCAACTTAATGTGAAGAAATGTGAGATAATGGAATTTGGGAGCAAATATATATATATTTATATGGTGCGCACTCAATGGAAAGACACTGAAGGGTATGGAGGATCAGAGAGACCTAGGTCTGGATTTTAACTTGGAACCGAGAAGAGAGTGGGGCAGGAGTGGGGGAGCAGGGGGTTTGCGGATGGGAAGTAATGGTTTTCCACAGATCCTACCAGATTTAATACATTGATCTGTTTTAAAATGTTTCAAATGGTTTCCTGCCCGATTGCCAGCTTGATTGACAGGTTGGCTGCCTGTCGGGTGGGAAAGCAGCCAGGGGGCAGATGGAAGGTTAGTCGAGTTTGGAGGCGGGGGGGTGGGCGTAGAGATTGGGATCATTGGGGGTTGGATGAGGGGGATGGGGAAGAGATTGGGATCTTCGGGGGTTGGATCGGCGGGGTGGGGGGGGGGGGTTCATCGTCGGGGGAGGTGACCAGTCAGAGAGGTTTGGGGGGGGTGAACAGTCAGAGAGTGTTGGGGGGGTTGAGCAGTCGGAGATCATTGAAGGGGTCTCGGAAATGGGGGGGTAGGTCTCGGACATTGAGGGGGGGGGGGTTGGCTGATCGCAGGGATCTGATCGCAGCAGGTAAACTTGTTGGGCCTGGACGAAACCCTCTTGCTCCTCCTGGCCCACAAGCAGTGCAATAAAGGCTCTTACCTCATGATCTGCCCCTTCTCGCCTCACAAAATTCACGAGCCCTGGGAAACCCGCTCTGGAGGCGTTAAATTTGAAGGTCGGTGAAATTCAATTTAAAAAGATCTAATTAACGTCTCACAAGGATTTTAATTGACACTATAACTACTCGCCCGCTTGAACTAATTAAGGTCCCGACTGTGATAAGTAGGTTTCTCGCACGCATCCAAACGCGCCTCCGTTAAACCCAGAAGTGGACGCTTGGAGCCGGGTTGCGGTCGCACTTGAAAAATCAATTATTTTAACTACCCACCCGCCCCCAACCCAGCCGTTCTTGGGGGGTAAAGATCTCCCCCTAGTGTTTCTACTGTTTTGAACAGTGTTGTGTGCTGTGTCCTCAATTGATTACAGATACCACTGCTAATTCACAAACATTTTAACAGTAGTGCAAACGGGGTACAAGGGAAAGAATTTGCACCAAAGCCACTATATGAAATGATAATCAGAAATCTGAGTCAACTGAGGCATTGTTGTTCAGTACTGTCCTGTGTGAATAGGTGTGTCCTCTGCTCCAACCTACTGCACTCTCATGGTGACCAGGTGGCAATTCATTCAATCCCACACATCGGCAACAGTACCAATTGTTGAAAAATACTTGTGCATTTTAACCTCACACAGTTAATGGAATGAGTGGTGGGGGCTAGGGCGTGGAGATAAATGTCAAAACTGACAAGATCATTTGTTGTTTTATCCTGGCACCAGGAGTCCTCTGGTTCCTTACCCCAATGGTCATAGAATCATAGAAAGGTTACAGCATGGGAGGAGGCCATTCGGCCCATCGAGTCCAATCTGGCTCTATGCTAGGGCAATCCAGCTAGTCCCACTGCCCCGCCCTAACGCCGTAGCCCTGCAAATTTTTTACTTTCAAGTACTTATCCAGTTATCTTTTGAAGGCCATGATTGAATCTGCCTCCACCACCCCCTCGGGCAGTACATTCCAGATCTTAACCACTCGCTGTATAAAAAAGTTTTTCCTCATGTCACCTTTGGTTCTTTTGTCAATCACCTTAAATCTATGCCCCCTCGTTCTTGACCCTTCTGTCAATGGGAACAGTTTCTCTCTATTTACTCTGTCTAGACCCCTCATGATTTTGAATACCTCTATCAAATCTCCTCGCAACCTTCTCTGCTCTAAGGAGAACAACCCCAGCTTCTCCAGTCTATCCACGTAACTGAAGTCCTTCATCCCTGGAACCATTCTAGTAAATCTCTTCTACACCCTTTCTAAGGCCTTCACATCTTTCCTAAAGTGCGGTGCCCAGAACTGGGCACAATACTGCAGTTGTGGCCGAACCAGTGTTTCATAAAGGTTCATCATGACTACCATACTTTTGTACTCTATGGCCCCGATATTAGCGGGAAGGCGGGATGGCAGCGGGTGGGGGGGGGGGGGGGGGGTGGGGGCGGCGATTGGGTGTGTGGGTAACCCATCTAATAAAATCTGTCCGTTCCCCATGCGATCATGGTCATTTGCAGCCACTTAACGTGGCTTCCGGGTTTACCTTCCGAAAGCTGCGCAGTGGGTGGACTGCGTACCCACATCACAGGCTGTCAGCTGGAGGGGCTCTATTTAAAGGGGCAGTCCTCCAATGGATGCTCCTGCAGCAAAAACCCAAACAGCACAATGGAGCAGCACAGGGGAAAGGCTGCGAGATTCAGTGATGCCTCACTCCAGGTGCTACTGGATGGAGTGAGGAGGAGGAGGAGGGATGTGTTCTGGCATACAGGAGGAAGTGGCCTGGCTCTGTCACCAAGAAGGCCTGGCTCTGTCACCAAGAAGGCCTGGCTCGAGGTGGCAGAAGAGGTCACCAGCAGCAGTAACATCTCCCGCACCTGGATCCAGTGCAGGAAGCGCTTCAATGACCTAACTAGGTCAGCCAAAGTGAGTACACTTACTCATTCTCCTACAGTCCGTCTTCCACATCACCGCCCCCACCCCACAACTCATCCTGCACTACCAACACTACTCTATCACATCACTCCTCACACCCACTCAAAGCTCATCCTCAACTTACCTGCACTTCCTCACCTCCCCATTAGTCAGCCCACCACTACCACTCAGCCCAATCCTCATACAATGTCATGGCTCTGTCTCATACTCACCCTCTGATTCATCTCTTTTACGGTCAGCCGCACCCAAACCAATGCATTCATCGGTTGGCCACGTCACCATCACTCACTCACGCGTCTGAACTTTCTCCCCTTATAGGAGAAGAGAGCTCAGAATGCACGGGAGAGGGCTAGGGCCAGAGGAGGGCCGCAACACATCGTAATCCTCACAGATGCCAAGCAGGAGGCGCTGGAGCTGAGCCGCTAACGTCGGGTGACAGAACTTAAACATTCAGCACACACAAAATGAATTGATGTTAACATGCCTTGCCATCTTCAGCACCTCAGTATGCTCATTGCAACATGACACATCTGTGATCATGGTTAATATTGCCTTCTGTTCTCTTACAGGGCCTTCAGCGACCACTGTGACGGCAGAAGGGGATTCCTCAGAGAACCTGCCGGCCTCTGAGCGTGCAACGCCACATCTGAGCCAGCCATCCACCAGCGCAGATACACAACTCGGTGGGCCCCAGTACACAGTTAGTTGGGGTTGCACATGGTGAGTTACGACACACGTGAGCATGAGCAGACACTGGTGGCAGGGGCAGCTGTGCAGAGTCTGCATCGGTGGGAGCACTCCTCTCCAGGCTCTGCTCAGCTGGACGCAGATGCTGAACCCTGGGGGCCATCCTTTAAAAGGAGGGGCAGCAGCACATTTAAAAAAAAAGAACAGGAGTTAAAGTTCTCACCTGGGGAAAGGCCAATTTTACTAAGCTGAGAAGTGAGTTATCAAAAGTGGACTGGAAACAGCTACTTGGAGGTAAATCAGTGTCAGAGCAGTGGGGGGCATTCAAGGAGAAGATTCAAGGGGTGCAGAGTAAACATCTTCCTACAAAGAAAAAGGGTGGGCCCCTGGATGTCAAGGAGCACACAGGGTAAGGTAAGGCAGAAAAGGAAAGCTTATGTCAGACACCGAGAACTCAATACTGCAGAAAGCCTAGAGGAGTATAGAAAGTGCAGGGGTGAAATTAAAAAGGAAATTAGGAAAGCAAAGAGAGGGCATGAAAATATATTTGCAAGTAAAATCAAGGAAAACCTATTAGATGTTTTATAAATACATTAAGAGCAAGAGGATAACTAAGGAAAGAGTCGGGCCTATTAGAGACCCAAAAGGAGGCAGAAGATGTGGGCATGGTTCTTAATGAATACTTTGCGTCTGTCTTCACAAAAGAGGGGGACGATGCAGACATTGTAATTAAGGAGGAGGAATGTGAAATATTGAATGGGATAAACTTAGTGAGAGAGGAAGTATTAAGGGGATTAGCATCTTTGAAAGTAGATAAATCACCAGAACTGGATTAAATGTATCTCTGTATCTCTGTTAAAAGAAGCCAGGGAGGAAATAGTGGAGGCTCTGACCATCATTTTCCAATCCTCACTGGATACAGGCATAGTGCCGGAGGATTGGAGGACATTGTATCATTGTACCGTTGTTTAAAAAGGGAGCGAGGAATAGACCATGTAATTACAGGCCAGTCAGCCTTACCTCGGTGGTGGGCAAATTACTGGAATCAATTCTGAGGGACAGAATAAATCGTCACTTAGAAAGGCACGGATTAATCAAGGAGTCAGCACGGATTTGTTAAGGGAAGGTCGTGTCTGACTAACTTGATTGAATTTTTTGAGGAAGTAACAAGGAGGGTCGATGAGGGTAGTGCATTTGATGTAGTCTACGTGGATTTTAGCAAGGCTTTTGACATGGTTCCACATGGCAGACTGGTCAAAAAAATACAAGCCCGTGGGATCCAAGGGAGAGTGGCAAGTTGGATCCAAAATTGGCTCAGTGGCAGGAAGCAAAGGGGAATGGTCGACGGGTGTTTTTGTGACTGGAAGGCTGTTTCCAGTGGGGTTCTGCAGGGCTCAGTATTAGGTCCCTTGCTTTTTGTGATATATATTAATGATTTGGACTTAAAATGTAGGGGGTATGATTAAGAAGTTTGCAGATGATACAAAAATTGGCCATGTGGTTGATAGTGAGGAGGAAAGCTGTAGACAGCAGGAAGATATCAATGAACTGGTCAGGTGGACAGAAAAGTGGCAAATGGAATTCAATCCAGAGAAGTGTGAAGTGATGCATTTGGGGAAGGCAAACAAGGCAAGGGAGTACACAATAAAGGGGAGGATACTGAAAGGTATAGAGGAAGTGAGGGACCTTGGAGTGCATGTCCACAGATCCCTGAAGGTAGCAGGACAGGTAGATAAGGTGGTTAAGAAGGCATATGGAGTACTTTCCTTTATTAGCTGAGGCATAGAATAAAAGAGCAGGGAGGTTATGCTGGAACTGTATAAAACACTAGTTAGGCCACAGCTTGAGTACTGTGTATAGTTCTGGTCAACACATTAATAGGAAGGATGTAATTGCACTCGAGAGGGTACAGAGGAGATTTACGAGGATGCGGCCAGGACTGGAGAATTTTAGCTATGAGGAAAGATTGGATAGGCTGGAGTTGTTCTCTTAGGAACAGAGGAGGCTGAGGGGTTATTTAATTGCGGTGTACAAAATTATGAGGGACCTAGATAGAGTGGATAGGAAGGACCTATTTCACTTAGCAGAGAGGTCAATAACCAGGGGGCATAGACATAGATTGGTAGAAGGATTAGAATGGAGCTGAGGAAAGATTTTTTTCACCCAGAGAGTGGTAGGGGTCTGGAATTCACTGCCTGAAAGGGTGATGGAGGCAGGAACCCTCTATCATTTAAAAAGTACCTGGATGTGCACCTGAAGTGCTGTGACCTACAAGGCTACGGACCAAGTGCTGGAAAGTGAGATTAGGCGGGTGGCTCATTTTCAGCCAGCGCGGACACGATGGGTCGAATGGCCTCTTTCTGTGCCGTAAATTTTCTATGATTCTATGATCAACTGTATTGCCCTCATCTACTCTCTCTGTTTCCTCATCAAAAAACTCTATCAGGTTAGTTAAACACAATTTGCCTTTAACAAATCCGTGCTGGCTTTCCCTAATCAATCCACACTTGTCCAAGTATCTGTTAATTCTGTCCCGGATTATCATTTCTAAAAGTTTCCCCACCACTGAGGCCAAACTGACTGGCCTGTAGTTGCTGGATTTATCCTTACACCCTTTTTTGAACAAGGGTGTTACATTTGCAATTCTCCAATCCTCTGGCACCACCCCCGCATCTGAGGAAGTTTGGAAGATTATGGCCAGTACCTACGCAATTTCCACCCATATTTCCCTCAGCAACCTAGGATGCATCCCATCTGGACCGGGTGACTTATCTACTTTAAGTACTTTCTTTATCAATTTTTAGCCCATCTCAATTATTTCTTCCTTCACTGAGAGTCTGGCAACATCTTCTTCCTTGGTAAAGACAGATGCAAAGTACTCATTTAGTACTGCGGCCATCCCCTCTGCCTCCAAGAGTAGATCTCCTTTATAGTCCCTAATCGGTCCCACCCCTCCTCTTACTACCCGTTTACTGTTTACATGCCTGTAGAAGACTTTTGGATTCCCTTTTATGTTGGCCACCAGTCTATTCTCATACTCTCTCTTTGCCCCTCTGAACTTTCTATATTCTGCCTGGTTCTCACTTGTGTTATCAACCAGCCTCTTTTTTCCGTTTCATCTTACTCATTGTCTCTTTTGTCATTCAGGGAACTCTGACTTTAGTTGCCCTACCTTTCTGCATCGTCGGAATGTGCCCAGACTGCACCCGATCCATTTCCTCTTTAAAGGCCGCCCACTGTTCAATTACAGTTTTGACTGCCAATCGTTGATTCCAATTTACCCGGGCCAGATCTGTTCTCATCCCATTGAAATTGGCCCTCCTCCAATTGAGTGTTTTTACTTTAGAGTGGTCCATGTCCTTTCCCATAGCTATTCTAAACCTTATGATACTATGATCGCTGATCCCTAAATGCTCCCCCACTGACACTTGCTCCACTTGGCCCACCTCATTCCCTAGAACCAAGTCCAGCAATGCCTCCTTCCTCATTGGGCCGGAAACGTACTGGTCAAGAAAGTTATCCTGACACATTTCAAAAATTCCCCCCTCTTTGCCCCTTATATTATTATTGTTATCCCAGTCTATATTAGGATAGTTGAAGTCCCCAGTTATCACTACTGTATGGCTTTTGCACCTCTCTGTAATTTCCCTGCAAATTTGCTCCTCTGTCTCCTTCCCACTAGTTGGTGGCCTATAGAATACAGCCAATAGTGTAATGGCACCTCTTTTATTTCTTAACTCTAACTAAATATATTCTGTCCTTGACCCCTCCAGGACATCCTCTCTCCCTCTCTCTCCAGCACTGCAATATTCTCCTTAATCAATACTGCCACACCCCCCCCCCCATTCCTTTCTTCCCTTCCCTATCTTTCCTGAACATCTTGTATCCAGGAATATTTAGTACCCAATCTTGCCCTTTTTTGAGCCAGGTCTCCATTATCGCCACGACATGGCCATTCTTCACTGTGCAAGCCTAGACAGTGACTGTGGGCAGGCTAATCGATGACAGGATCCTCACAACTGAGCCTGATCCTGTTTACACTAGAGTCACTGGCCAATGGTCATAATTAGGAACTCTGGCCAATTTTCCCCTTCCTAACCCAGAGTTGTTGAGGCCAATTGTAGCATTCCTATCTGCCTGAGATCAGCTAATTTGGCACAGATTGAACCTGGCACCTTCCTGATCGGTATGGCTAAGCAACTCACTGCCATAACCACTCAGCCATCGAGAAAATGCATGTCCTACTTTTGACATTCTGAAACTGCTTTAATGCTTTTCCACTGACACGTGAGGCACTCATGGACTTCTTCCTCAGTAAAACCATCTGTTCAACTGTCTCTGCTGCTTTGCCCCTTCTCCACCAACCCAAACCTATCCAAAGTTCCCCTCTGCCCTAGCCCCCAACCCGCGTCTTTCTCTAATTTTTCTCCTATTTCCCCTCATACCCTCTCCAAAGTCATATTGTCCATGATACCCACCTCCTTCTCCCGTGACCTCCATTCCCACTAAACTACTGACCACGTAACTTCCCTTCCTGGTCGTCATGCTATCTGACATTGTAAATGGCTTCCTCTCCTCAAATACTGTCCCCCTCCCTTTCAAAACTGATATCATCTTCCTTCTCAAAAAACCTACCCTTGACCCCTCTGTCATCTCGAACCTCCCTTTCTTCTCCAAAGTTCATGAACTTCTTGTCACCTCACAAATCTGTTTCGATCTGACTGCAACTCCATGCTATAATCTCTCCAATGAGGTTTCTGCCACTGCTACCACACCAAAACGGCCCTATCCAAGGTCATCAATGACACTGTCTGCGACATTATCCCTCCTCGACCTCTCTGAAGCCTTTGACATAGTCAACCACACATCCTTCTCCAAAGCTTCTCTTCCGTTGTTTAGCTCAGTGGGACCGCCCACGCTTGGTTCTGCTCTTACCCATCCAATAACAGCCAAAGCACTCTGAGCGATGACTTCTCTGCCCGCCCCGCAACAATACCTCTGGAGTCTACCGAGGATCTATTCTTGGCCACCCTCTTCTTCCTCATCTACATGCTCCCCCGTGGTGACATCATCTATAGACATGGGGTCAGCTTCCACATGTACACCTTCGACACTCCAAACTCAACCTTTACCTCTCCTAACCCCTCTACTGCCTCTGTGATATCAGACTGCTTGTCTGACTCCAGTCTTGGATGAACCGTAATTTCCCCCAGCTAAACATTGGGAAGACTACAATCATCTTCTTTGGTCCTTGTCACAAACTCCATACCCTTGCCACCAATTCCACCCTCCTCCCTTACCACTGTCTCAAGCTGAACCAGACTGTCTACAACCTCGGCGTCCTAGTCAACCCCAAGTTGAGCTTCTGACCCCATATCCACTTCATCACAAAGGCCGTCTGCTTGCACCTCCATAACATCATCCGCTTCTGCCCCTACCTCAGCCCATCTACTGCTGAAACCCTCATCTATGCCTTTGTCATCTCCGCAATCGACTATTGCAATGCTCTCCTAGCCGGTCTCCCACGCTTCACGCTCCACAAAGTTCAGCACATCGTAAACTCTGCTGCTTATACCCTATCCTGCACCAAGTCCCGCTAACCCATCACCCGCATCCTCGCTGACCTACACTGGCTCCTGGTCCCCCAAAGCTTCTAATTTAAACCTCTCAAACTTGTGTCAGCCTCGTTGCATATAGATGTCAGCCTTGGCTCAGTGGTAGCATTCTTACCTCTGAGTCAGAAGGTTGTGGTTTAAGTTCCACTCCACAGACTTGAGCCCTTAATCTCAGCTGACACTCCAGTGCAGTACTGAGGGAGTGCTGCACTGTTGGAAGCACTGTCTTTCAGATGAGATGTTAAACCAAGGTCCCATCTGCCTTCTCAGATGGAGTTAAAGATCCCATGGTACTATTTCTAAGAAAAGCAGGAGAGTTCTCCCAGCCAATATTTATCCCTCAACCAACACCAAAAACAAACCATCTGGTCATATTGCTGTTTGCGGGACCTTGCTATGCACAAATTGGCTGCCGTGTTTCTTACTTTATAATAGTGACTACACTTCATTGGCTGTAAAGCACTTTGGGACTTCCTGGGGTCATGAAAGGAGCTATTTAAATTCATGTTCTTTCTTCTTTCTCTTTTTTAACATTTAAATCCCTTCATGACTTCATTCCTTCCTAGCTCTGTAATCTCCTCCATTCCTACAAACCACCCCCACACACCCACCACCCAACCACGGAACTTGCTGTGCATCTCCCTTCTCTTTGCCCAACATTGACAGCATGTCTTCAGTCGCCTAGGTCCTATGCTCTGGAATTACCTCTCTGCCTCCTTTAAGGTCATTCTTAAAACTCACCTCTGACACCCTCCTAATACCTCCTTTGGTACAGTGTACATTTTTTGATTGTGCTTCTGTGAAGCACTTTGGGACATTTTTCAATGTCAAAGATGCTACATAAATGCAAGTTGTTGTTGTTGTGCCCTATTTGTCAATTTCAGGTCTGCTTCATATATTCAGTATTGACAAATCTGTTATCCCTGTGATCTATAAGTTAAATCATCAAGAATTAGATCATTGCAATAAAGTGTAAATGACTCTTTAAAAGGAAACTGACAGGTAAAATAGCTGGAAAATGCAAATGCTGAATTACCCCTTTTTCTCAATGACTTTTTTTTGTCAATTGAAGGTCACTTTCATCAATTCATTATCGACCAACTCATCCCTCTGTGTCCTTGACTGATACAATAATCGAACAAATGTTCAGTGACTACAGTACTGCAGTAGCATTTGTACCACTTTCCTTGAATTAATGCAATGTAAGAATTGAACAGTTTAAATCATTTATTTGAATTGCAATGCATTGTTGGTCTGACCAGATCGATTTCCTCTTTCCAGGTGAAAGCTTCATCTTCACATCTCTTTTTTCTGTTTTTAATTTAAAGAACTTGTATGTAGGAGTAAGTAGAAGGAGTGGGGAATCGTTCAATGTAATCTTCACTGAAGTTACAATCAATTTTGAAGCTGGTGTTGAAAAAAATACGAGACTAGATTTTCTGCCTGTGTCCCTCTAGTCTTGTGGTAGATTTGGGGCTGGCACAGACGGAAGCTTGCTCAGAGATTCACTCCACCATGTTCCCGCCTCCAGCTATTTCCCAGTGGGCTGACCTGGTGGCCTAAAATGTGCTTGCGCCCATATATGGGTAGGCGCAGAAACATTAGATTAAAATGAGAGGAATACTCTTAGTTTAATCCCATTTCTCATAGTCTCTGCCCTTTGCCCCGATTAAGCGCCAGTTAAGTCCTGGCATCCGGTGTTCAAAGGTTGGTAGAGGGAGCCTCAGAAGACGAACTGTCAGGGGCCTCTGCTGGTGCTCTCAGATGGCGGCCGTGCACAGGCCCCAGCAACGGTACCAAAAATTTTAAACAAACAAAGATATTTTTTCCAGACATCTCACTAGGTGCCTTCTTCTTCCCGAGGCCTCCCGCAGCAAGTCTCCAACTTCAGACTGGCACAATACCCTGGCAGAAGGCTCAGTGTTGTTGCCATCCCATAAGATAGGATAGCCTGACTGTCCAGCTGACATAGAATCATAGAAAGGTTACAGCACGGAAGGAGGCCATTCGGCCCATCGAGTCCGCACCAGCTCTATGCAAGTGCAATCCAGCTAGTCCTACTTACCCTGCCCTATCCCTGTAGCCCTGCAAGTTTTTTCCTTTTAAGTACTTATCCAGTTCCCTTTGGAAGGCCATGATTGAATCTGCCTCCACCACCCCCTCGGGCAGTGCATTCCAGATCCTAACCACTCGCTGTGTAAAAAAGTTTTTCCTCATGTCACCTTTGGTTCTTTTGCCAATCACCTTAAATCTATGCCCTCTGGTTCTTGAACCTTCCGCCAATGGGAACAGCTTCTCTCTACCTATTCTGTCTAGACCCTTCATGATTTTAAATACCTCTATCAAATCTGCTCTCAACCTTCTCTGTTCCAAGCAGAACAACTCCAGCTTCTCCAGTCTATCCAAGTAACTAAAGTCCCTCATCCCTGGAATCATTCTAGTAAATCTCTTCTGCACCGTCCCTAAAGCCTTCACATCTTTCCTAAAGTGCGGTGCCTAGAATTGGACACAATACTCCAGCTGTGGCCGAACCAGTGTTTTATAAAGGTTCATCATGACGTTCTTGCTTTTGTACTCTATAAAGCCCAGGATCCCATATGCTTTTTTATCCTCTTTATCAACCTGCCCTGCCACCTTCAATGGTTTGTGTACATATACCCCCAGATCTCTATGTTCCTTTACCCCTTTTAGAATTGTGCCCTCTAGTTTATATTGCCTTTCCTCCTTCTTCCTACTGAAATGTATCACCTCACATTTTTCTGCGTTAAATTTCATCTGCCACATCTCCACCCATGCCACCAGCCTGTCTATATCCTCTTGAAGTCTATCACTATCCTCCTCACTGTTCACTACCCTTCCAAGTTTTGTGTCATCTACAAATTTTGAAATTGTGCCCTGTACACCCAAGTCCAAGTCATTAATATAGATCAAGAAAAGCAGTGGTCCCAGCACCGACCCCTGGAGAACACCACTGTACACCTCCCTCCAGTTCACCACTACTCTCTGTTTCCTGTCACTTTGCCAATTCTGTATCCATGTTGCTACTGCCCTCTTTATTCCAGGGCCGTAATCTTGATGATAAGTCTTCCATGCGGCACTTTATCAAACACTTTTTGGAAGTCCATATACACCACATCAACTGCATTGCCCTTATCTACCCTCTCTGTTACCTCATCAAAAAACTCTATCAGGTTAGTTAAACACGATTTGCCTTTAACAAATCCGTGCTGGCTTTCCCTAATCAATCCACACTCATCCAGTGACTGTTAATTCTGTCCCAGATTACCGTTTCTAAAAGTTTCTCCACCACTGAGGTTAAACTGACTGGCCTATAGTTGCTGGGTTTATCCTTACACCCTTTTTTGAACAAGGGTGTAACATTTGCAGTTCTCCAGTCGTCTGGCACCACCCCCATATCTAAGGATGATTGGAAGATTATGGCCAGTTCCTACGCAATTTCCTCAGCAGCCTAGGCTGCATCCCATCTGGACTGGGTGACTTATCTACTTTAAGTACAGTCAGCCTTTCTTGTACCTCTTCTTTATCAATTTTTAGCCCATCCAGTATCTCAACTACATTTTCCTTTACTGAGACTCTGGCAGCATCTTCTTCCTTGGTAAAGACAGATGCAAAGTAGTCATATAGTACCTCGGCCATGCCCTCTGCCTCCATGAGTAGATCTCCTTTATGGTCTCTAATTGGCCCCTTCCCTCCTCTTACTACCTGTTTACTGTTTACATGCCTGTAAAAGACTTTTGGATTCCCTTTTATGTTGGCCGTCAGTCTACGTGATACAAGGTCAGCTTGTTTAGATACCGAAGGGCTGCCAGCACTCGGGACAATAACCCATTAAGAGTAAGCAGGGAGGAGGTGGGCAATGGGACTTGGGGATATGATGAGAAGGTGGTCGGTGGGGTTGATTACAAAAAAGGGACACATTTTTAGGGGTGCCCAAGTGGTCATTATTTATGTGTGAGCCTCAACAGTGAGTATTTGCAGGCTATGGGGGAATTACAGCTAAGTTCAATCTGGGATGGGGAGTTGGATCTAATGGCCTTTTCCTATTCCTAAAGATTTTCCTATACCTATTATTTTTAATAGCGATTACTTAACATTCCAGGTGCTTAACTATAATGTAATGGTGCTCTCAGCAGGGCTAAAGCTGTTTTATAATTATTGGCCCAGGGTTAAATTGCCAGAGATTTGATCTTAAATTTACTCAGCTTTATCATCAACTATACTTTTAGTGCTTTGAGTGTGGGGAATAAAACAAAACCTTGTGAAAATTCCACCCTCACATTTCCCCACCAATATGTACTCAAACTCTGATAATTCATGCTAGTATGCCAAAAAATGTTCTGTTTAGTTCACGTTCTGTAAAATGTAAATAAAAATGGACCATTTCCTAATCTTTGTTCCACAGTCCAGCTTTCGTTCATTCAGCAATCCAAAACTAAACTGAGAACACACAAAATTCATTTTAAACAAAAAGCGATCCAATTTCAAAAATGCAACCATCTGTGTAACATTTGGCAGCAAATAATGGTGAATGATTGAGCAACATTTAGTGCTTGAACTATCTTACATTGACTTTAAGATTTATGCTTGGATCAGAAATGCCTTATTGGCAAAGAGTTTAGTCCTTTGGAACTTCTTACATTGTAAGTGAATGGGAAGGGATTTCTTTAATTGGAATTACCTACAGTGGGACCAAATGGGAAGAGGCTTGTTCAATTTGAATTCTGGATAATGGGAGGGAATGGGAAAGTGGTTAGCTCAATTGGAATTCTCTAAATTGGAAGTGAATGAAAAGAAGTTTCTATCATTAGAATTTCCTACAATAAAAGTCAAAGGCAAGGGATTTGGTACATTAGAAGTACCTACAATGAAAGGGAATCAGAATGAGTTTGGGGTCAGTGGAATGTTATAACAATATTTAGAAGCCAAACATCTTGCATATTAAAGTAAGGTATATACTATAACAAATGTCCTAAAAGCCATAAAATAGAACATGAAATATTTTGGAGGTTCAGAGGTCTTATAACAGAGATAAGTCCCACCAGTGGTGATGTATTGCATTGGAGTTCTGACTGATTCCACCTTAGAATCACAGGATGATGGAATGGCTTGTGTATTCCCAATATGCTGTATTCTCAATCATGGCTGTGCCACTGCGGAGGGGAAAAAGCACTATTACCCAATGTGGGGTGATGAGGTGAAAATTGAGAGACTCATACTGTGCTGCTCTCCTGTATCTTGTTTGGGTCAAGGTGACAGCCAGGGTTCCCACTTCTGATTGCCATCTAGAGACCCCTGTTGGAAAGTGCATGTGTGTGGTTGTTGGGTGAGAACAGTAACAGGCTTGTCTGTGATGCCATCCACAGTTGAATACCCTGTCAGTGGTCACTGCCTAATCTCATTCATGAAGAATGACCACATAGGCAAAGTACTGTCTGCAGGAGGTTGGGGGAAGGGAAGAAAAAAATCGATGAGTGAAGATTCTGGTGATAAACATGACTCCAATTATAGCTTTTGAAAAAATCCAGTTTCCCTGCTGTGTCATTGTTCTGTGAATTGGACACTATCTTGACCAACCACATATACTAACTGCTCAGTCATCCAATTCCTGTTTGTGGGATCTTGCTGTTTGTAAATTGTCCGTTTCATTTGCTTACAACAACACTAACCACACCTCAAAATTTATTTATTGTATGTGAAGCACTTTGGAACATTTTGGAGAGACATGGTAATGGGCTACATAAATACATGTCCTTCTTAATATCCACATCTCCCTACCCTTCCAAAACCACCTTTCCCCTCTCCCTGCAAAAAAGCAACTTCCCAACTCCAATTTTCTCTCCCTGGTGACATGACCACTACTACTGACCTGCTCAATAGCTCCCTTTCCTCTGGCATTTGTGCCCTCATCTTCTTTAAGTCCCTCACAATCTCCCATCCCACCAACCCCCCAGTAAAATTTCTATCGCCACACCCTTAAATCGGAGGGTCATAGCACACCTGGCCAAAGGCTTGCCTGGTCATTCACCGCCAGAATTGGCTGGATCACCTTAAGCCATATGATGCCTTCCTTTCCAAGTTCAAATCCTTGGACTACCCCAGGGTTGTCCTGGAGGCTAAAGGACAAGGCCCTCCTCTGACCTCCTTTCTCTGCTCCCCCCAATCCTCTCTCCAACAACAAGTGTGCACAGATGATTGATTTTTTTTTTCATTTCAAAGACCAGACAATCCATTTAGTTGCCTTAGTCTCTTCCTCCTTCTAATCCTCTCTCCCACTCCAGCCCATCCTGTCCTCTTATTTTTCCTCTTCGACATGCTACACCTTGGCAACATCATCTGCAGGTATGGGGTCATACATACACAGAGGACATCTAGCTCTACCTCTCCACCACCACCACTGACCCCACATCCACCACAGTGACATCCAACTCTTGTCCAACCTCAAGCCAAGAACTTCCTCCAAATTAGCAATACTGAAGCCATCATGTTCAGTTCACAGCAGAAACTTCTCACCCTGGCTCAATTCCATCAGCTCCCCAGTTTGCTCAGGCTTAACTTGACAGTGCACAACCTTGGTATCCTGTTTGACCTAGGACTCAGCTTCAAACTACAAACCCTCTCTGAGCTCATCTTGTCCACCATCTGCTCCCTTGACCCCATTCCCACTAAACTGCTAGCCACCCAACATCCCTTCTCGGTCCTCATGCTAGCTGACATTGTAAATGGTTCCCTCTCTTTAGGTACCCTTCCCTTTTGAAATTGACATCACTTCCCTCCTCAAAAAACACCCTTGACCCCTCTGTCCTTGCAAACAATCACCCCAACTCCAACCTCCCTTTCCTCTCCAAAGTCCTTGAACATGTTGTCACCTCCCAAATCCATGCCCACCTTTCTCGCAACTCCGTGTTTGAATCTCTCCAATCAGGTTTCTGCCCTGCCACAGTGCTGAAACGGCCCTGATCAAAGTCACAAATGACATCCTCTGTGACTATAACCATGGTGCACATTTCCTCGTCATGCTGCTCGACTTTTTTCCAATCTCTTCTCCACTGCCCAGTGGACTGCCCTTGCTTGGTTCTGCTCTTACCTATCCAACCTTAGCTAGAGCATCTCCAGGATTGGCTCCTCTTCCTGCCCCTGCACCATTACCTCTGGAGTCCTTCAAGGATTTATCATTTGCCCCCTCCACTTCCTCATCTACACGTTGCCCCTTGTCGACAATGTCCGAGGACGTGGGGTCAGCTTCACATGTACGCAGATGACACGCAGCTCTACCACATTGCCACCTATCTCAACCCCTCCACTGCCTCGATGTTGTCAAACTGCTTGAGCAACGTCTGGTGCTGGATGAGTCACAGGTTCCTCCAGCTAAACATAGGGAAGACAACAGCCACCTTCTTCGGCCCCCGCCACAAACTCCATGCCATTTCCACAAATTCCATCCTCCAGATGGAACCGGACAGTTTGCAACTGTAGCATCCTATTTGACCCTGAGCTTGACTTCCGACCCCATATACTCTCCATCACAAAGATCGTTAACTTCCGACCCCATATACCCCCATCATAAAGATCATTAACTACCGACCCCATATACCCTCCATCACAAAGATCGTTAACTACCGACCCCATATCCCCTCCATCACAAAGATCATTAACTACCGACCCCATATACCCTCCATCACAAAGATCGTTAACTTCCGACCCCATATACCCTCCATCACAAAGATCATTAACTACCGACCCCATATACACTCCATCACAAAGATCGTTAACTACCGACCCCATATACCCTCCATCACAAAGATCGTTTACTTCCGACCCCATATACCCTCCATCACAAAGATCGTTAACTACCGACCCCATATACACTCCATCACAAAGATCGTTAACTACCGACCCCATATACACTCCATCACAAAGATCGTTAACTACCGACCCCATATACACTCCATCACAAAGATCGTTAACTACCGACCCCATATACCCTCCATCACAAAGATCGTTAACTACCGACCCCATATACACTCCATCACAAAGATCGTTAACTACCGACCCCATATACACTCCATCACAAAGATCGTTAACTACCGACCCCATATACCCTCCATCACAAAGATCGTTAACTACCGACCCCATATACCCTCCATCACAAAGATCGTTAACTACCGACCCCATATACTCTCCATCACAAAGATCGTTATCTTCCGACCCCATATACCCTCCATCACAAAGATCGTTATCTTCCGACCCCATATACACTCCATCACAAAGATCGTTATCTTCCGACCCCATATACCCTCCATCACAAAGATCGTTTACTTCCGACCCCATATACTCTCCATCACAAAGATCGTTAACTACCGACCCCATATACCCTCCATCACAAAGATCGTTAACTACCGACCCCATATACCCTCCATCACAAAGATCGTTAACTTCCGACCCCATATACCCTCCATCACAAAGATCGTTAACTACCGACCCCATGTACACTCCATCACAAAGATCGTTTACTTCCGACCCCATATACCCTCCATCACAAAGATCGTTAACTACCGACCCCATATACCCTCCATCACAAAGATCGTTATCTTCCGACCCCATATACCCTCCATCACAAAGATCGTTATCTTCCGACCCCATATACACTCCATCACAAAGATCGTTAACTACCGACCCCATATACCCTCCATCACAAAGATCGTTATCTTCCGACCCCATATACACTCCATCACAAAGATCGTTATCTTCCGACCCCATATACCCTCCATCACAAAGATCGTTAACTACCGACCCCATATACCCTCCATCACAAAGATCGTTATCTTCCGACCCCATATACCCTCCATCACAAAGATCGTTAACTTCCGACCCCATATACCCTCCATCACAAAGATCATTAACTACCGACCCCATATACCCTCCATCACAAAGATCGTTATCTTCCGACCCCATATACCCTCCATCACAAAGATCGTTAACTTCCGACCCCATATACCCTCCATCACAAAGATCGTTAACTACCGACCCCATATACCCTCCATCACAAAGATCGTTAACTACCGACCCCATATACACTCCATCACAAAGATCGTTATCTTCCGACCCCATATACCCTCCATCACAAAGATCGTTATCTTCCGACCCCATATACCCTCCATCACAAAGATCGTTAACTACCGACCCCATATACACTCCATCACAAAGATCGTTATCTTCCGACCCCATATACCCTCCATCACAAAGATCGTTAACTTCCGACCCCACATACACTCCATCACAAAGATCGTTTACTTCCGACCCCATATACCCTCCATCACAAAGATCGTTATCTTCCGACCCCATATACCCTCCATCACAAAGATCATTAACTACCGACCCCATATACCCTCCATCACAAAGATCATTAACTACCGACCCCATATACCCTCCATCACAAAGATCGTTTACTTCCGACCCCATATACCCTCCATCACAAAGATCGTTTACTTCCGACCCCATATACCCTCCATCACAAAGATCGTTATCTTCCGACCCCATATACCCTCCATCACAAAGATCGTTATCTTCCGACCCCATATACCCTCCATCACAAAGATCGTTATCTTCCGACCCCATATACACTCCATCACAAAGATCGTTATCTTCCGACCCCATATACCCTCCATCACAAAGATCGTTATCTTCCGACCCCATATACCCTCCATCACAAAGATCGTTAACTTCCGACCCCATATACCCTCCATCACAAAGATCGTTAACTACCGACCCCATATACCCTCCATCACAAAGATCGTTTACTTCCGACCCCATATACCCTCCATCACAAAGATCGTTAACTACCGACCCCATATACCCTCCATCACAAAGATCGTTAACTTCCGACCCCATATACCCTCCATCACAAAGATCGTTATCTTCCGACCCCATATACACTCCATCACAAAGATCGTTAACTACCGACCCCATATACACTCCATCACAAAGATCGTTATCTTCCGACCCCATATACCCTCCATCACAAAGATCGTTATCTTCCGACCCCATATACACTCCATCACAAAGATCGTTATCTTCCGACCCCATATACCCTCCATCACAAAGATCGTTAACTACCGACCCCATATACCCTCCATCACAAAGATCGTTATCTTCCGACCCCATATACCCTCCATCACAAAGATCGTTAACTTCCGACCCCATATACCCTCCATCACAAAGATCATTAACTACCGACCCCATATACCCTCCATCACAAAGATCGTTATCTTCCGACCCCATATACCCTCCATCACAAAGATCGTTAACTTCCGACCCCATATACCCTCCATCACAAAGATCGTTAACTACCGACCCCATATACCCTCCATCACAAAGATCGTTAACTACCGACCCCATATACACTCCATCACAAAGATCGTTATCTTCCGACCCCATATACCCTCCATCACAAAGATCGTTATCTTCCGACCCCATATACCCTCCATCACAAAGATCGTTAACTACCGACCCCATATACACTCCATCACAAAGATCGTTATCTTCCGACCCCATATACCCTCCATCACAAAGATCGTTAACTTCCGACCCCACATACACTCCATCACAAAGATCGTTTACTTCCGACCCCATATACCCTCCATCACAAAGATCGTTATCTTCCGACCCCATATACCCTCCATCACAAAGATCATTAACTACCGACCCCATATACCCTCCATCACAAAGATCATTAACTACCGACCCCATATACCCTCCATCACAAAGATCGTTTACTTCCGACCCCATATACCCTCCATCACAAAGATCGTTTACTTCCGACCCCATATACCCTCCATCACAAAGATCGTTATCTTCCGACCCCATATACCCTCCATCACAAAGATCGTTATCTTCCGACCCCATATACCCTCCATCACAAAGATCGTTATCTTCCGACCCCATATACACTCCATCACAAAGATCGTTATCTTCCGACCCCATATACCCTCCATCACAAAGATCGTTATCTTCCGACCCCATATACCCTCCATCACAAAGATCGTTAACTTCCGACCCCATATACCCTCCATCACAAAGATCGTTAACTACCGACCCCATATACCCTCCATCACAAAGATCGTTTACTTCCGACCCCATATACCCTCCATCACAAAGATCGTTAACTACCGACCCCATATACCCTCCATCACAAAGATCGTTAACTTCCGACCCCATATACCCTCCATCACAAAGATCGTTATCTTCCGACCCCATATACACTCCATCACAAAGATCGTTAACTACCGACCCCATATACACTCCATCACAAAGATCGTTATCTTCCGACCCCATATACCCTCCATCACAAAGATCGTTATCTTCCGACCCCATATACACTCCATCACAAAGATCGTTAACTACCGACCCCATATACCCTCCATCACAAAGATCGTTATCTTCCGACCCCATATACACTCCATCACAAAGATCGTTATCTTCCGACCCCATATACCCTCCATCACAAAGATCGTTATCTTCCGACCCCATATACCCTCCATCACAAAGATCGTTAACTTCCGACCCCATATACCCTCCATCACAAAGATCGTTAACTACCGACCCCATATACCCTCCATCACAAAGATCGTTTACTTCCGACCCCATATACCCTCCATCACAAAGATCGTTAACTACCGACCCCATATACCCTCCATCACAAAGATCGTTAACTTCCGACCCCATATACCCTCCATCACAAAGATCGTTATCTTCCGACCCCATATACACTCCATCACAAAGATCGTTAACTACCGACCCCATATACCCTCCATCACAAAGATCATTAACCTCCGACCCCATATACCCTCCATCACAAAGATCGTTATCTTCCGACCCCATATACCCTCCATCACAAAGATCGTTTACTTCCGACCCCATATACCCTCCATCACAAAGATCGTTAACTACCGACCCCATATACCCTCCATCACAAAGATCGTTAACTACCGACCCCATATACCCTCCATCACAAAGATCGTTAACTTCCGACCCCATATTCTCTCCATCACAAAGATCGTTATCTTCCGACCCCATATACCCTCCATCACAAAGATCGTTATCTTCCGACCCCATATACCCTCCATCACAAAGATCGTTAACTTCCGACCCCATATACCCTCCATCACAAAGATCGTTTACTTCCGACCCCATATACCCTCCATCACAAAGATCGTTTACTTCCACCGACGTTGGCTCCCGGTCTACCAACACCTCAAATTAAAAATCCTCATCCTTGTATTTAGGAACATAGGAACAGGAGTAGGCCATTCAGCCCCTCGTGCCTGCTCCGCCATTTGATAAGATCATGGCTGATCTGTGATCTAACTCCATATACCTGCCTTTGGCCCATATCCCTTAATACCTTTGGTTGCCAAAAAGCTATCTATCTCAGATTTAAATTTAGCAATTGAGCTAGTATCAATTGCTGTTTGCGGAAGAGAGTTCCAAACTTCGACCACCCTTTGTGTGTAGAAATGTTTTCTAATCGCACTCCTGAAAGGTCTGGTTCTAATTTTTAGACTGTGCCTCCACTCCTAAAATCCCCAACCAGCGGAAATAGTTTCTCTCTATCCAACGTATCTGTTCCCCTTAATATCTTATAAACTTCGATCAGATCACCCCTTTACCTTCAAAACTCCAGAGAATACAAACCCAATTTGTGTGATCTCTCCTCGTAACTTAACCCTTGAAGTCCGGGTATCATTCTAATAAACCTACGCTGCACTCCCTCCAAGGCCAATATGTCCTTCTGAAGGTGCGGTGCCCAGAACTGCTCACAGTACTCCAGGTGCAATCTAACCAGGGTTTTGTATAGCTGCAGCATAACTTCTGCCCCCTTGTACTCTAGTCCTCTCGATATAAAGGCCAGCATTCCATTTGCCTTCTTGATTATTTTCTGCACCTGTTCATGACACTTCAATGATCCATGTACCTGAACCCCTAAGTCCCTTTGGACATCCACTGTTTTTAACTTTTTACCATTTAGAAAGTACCCTGTTCTATCCTTTTTTGATCCAAAGTGGATGACCTCACATTTGTCTACATTGAATTCCATTTGCCACAGTTTTGCCCATTCGCCTAATCTATCAATATCGCTTTGTAATTTTATGTTTTCATCTACACTGCTTACAATGCCACCAATCTTTGTGTCATCGGCAAACTTAGATATGAGACTTTCTATGCCTTCATCTAAGTCGTTAATAAATATTGTGAATAATTGAGACCCCAAGACAGATCCCTGCGGGACTCCACTAGTCACATCCTGCCAATGTGAGTACCTTCCCATTATCCCTACTCTCTGTTGCCTTTCCCTCAGCCAACTTCCGAACCAAGTCCGTACTTTTCCCTCGATTCCATGGGCTTCTATCTTAGCTAACAGTCTCTTATGTGGGACCTTATCAAATGCCTTCTGGAAGTCCACATAAATAACATCCATTGACATTCCCCTGTCCACTACTTCAGTCACGTCTTCAAAAAATTCAATCAGGTTTGTCAGGCACGACCTTTCACAAATCCCTGCTGGCTCTCTCTGATTAACTGAAATTTCTCGAGGTGTTCAGTCACCCTATCCTTAATTATAGACTCCAGCATTTTCCCCACAACAGATGTTAGACTAACTGGTCCATAATTCCCCGGTTTCCCTCTCTCTCCTTTCTTAAAAATGTAAACAATCTTACAACACCAAGTTATAGTCCAACAATTTTATTTGAAAATCACAAGCTTTCGGAGGCTTCCTCCTTCGTCAGGTGAATGTCAGGAAATCCTTGAACCTTTCGCATTTATATTCAGAGAACAATACCTGGTGATTACAGATAATCATTCCAACTGCCCGTTGTCAAGGCAATCAAAGTGTTCCGACAGAGAGGTGTTACCTACAGGACCACCGAATATACAAACGGCCAGAACACAAAACAGAGAGAGAGCGGGAGAAACATCCGAAAGGAAGAGAAAGACTGAAAATGACCCATTGAATTAAAAACAGATAACTTTTATTCGCAGGTGGGGTTACGTGTAGCACGACATGAACCCAAGATCCCGGTTGAGGCCGTCCTCATGGGTGTGGAACTTGGCTATCAATTTCTGCTCGACGATTTTGCGTTGTCGTGCGTCTCGAAGGCCGCCTTGGAGTATGCTTACCTGAAGATCGGTGGCTGAATGTCCTTGACTGCTGAAGTGTTCCCCGACTGGGAGGGAACCCTCCTGTCTGGCGATTGTTGCGCGGTGTCCGTTCATCCGTTGTCGCAGTGTCTGCATGGTCTCGCCAATGTAACATGCTCCGGGGCATCCTTTCCTGCAACGTACGAGGTAGACAACGTTGGCCGAGTCACAGGAGTATGAACCATGTACCTGGTGGGTGGTGTCCTCTCGTGTGATGGTGGTATCTGTGTCGATGATCTGGCATGTCTTGCAGAGGTTGCCGTGGCAGGGTTGTGTGGTGTCGTGGACGCTGTTCTCCTGAAAGCTGGGTAATTTGCTGCGAATGATGGTCTGTTTGAGGTTGGGTGGCTGTTTAAAGGCGAGTGGTGGAGGTGTGGGGATGGCCTTAGCGAGGTGTTCGTCGTCATCGATGACATGTTGAAGGCTGCGGAAGTACTGGACGACGAAGGGTACTCTGTTGGTTGCGTCCCGTGTTAGTCTTCTGAGGTCCATGCAATTTTTCGCTGTGGCCCATCGGAACTGTCAATCGATGAGTCGAGCGTCATATCCCGTTCTTACGAGGGCGTCTTTCAGCGTCTGTAGGTGTCCATCGCATTCCTCCTCGTCTGAGCAGATCCTGTGTATTTGCAGGGCCTGTCCATAGGGGATGGCCTCTTTGACGTGGTTAGGGTGGAAGCTGGAAAAGTGGAGCATCGTGAGGTTGTCCGTGGGCTTGCGGTAGAGTGAGGTGCTGAGGTGCCCGTCTTTGATGGAGATTCGTGTGTCCAAGAAAGAAATCTCTGCAAGACATGCCAGATCATCGACACAGATACCACCATCACACGAGAGGACACCACCCACCAGGTACATGGTTCATACTCCTGTGACTCGGCCAACATTGTCTACCTCGTACGTTGCAGGAAAGGATGCCCCGGAGCATGTTACATTGGCGAGACCATGCAGACACTGCGACAACGGATGAACGGACACCGCGCAACAATCGCCAGTCAGGAGGGTTCCCTCCCAGTCGGGGAACACTTCAGCAGTCAAGGACATTCAGCCACCGATCTTCGGGTAAGCGTACTCCAAGGCGGCCTTCGAGACGCACGACAACGCAAAATCGTCGAGCAGAAATTGATAGCCAAGTTCCGCACCCATGAGGACGGCCTCAACCGGGATCTTGGGTTCATGTCGCGCTGCACGTAACCCCACCTGCGAATAAAAGTTATCTGTTTTTAATTCAACGGGTCATTTTCAGTCTTTCTCTTCCTTTCGGATGTTTCTCCCTCTCTCTCTCTCTCTGTTTTGTGTTCTGGCCGTTTGTATATTCGGTGGTCCTGTAGGTAACACCTCTCTGTCTGAACACTTTGATTGCCTTGACAACGGGCAGTTGGAATGATTATCTGTAATCACCAGGTATTGTTCTCTGAATATAAATGCGAAAGGTTCAAGGATTTCCTGACATTCACCTGACGAAGGAGGAAGCCTCCGAAAGCTTGTGATTTTCAAATAAAATTGTTGGACTATAACTTGGTGTTGTAAGATTGTTTACATTTGTCAACCCCAGTCCATCACCGGCATCTCCACATCTTTCTTAAAAAGCGGAGTGATATGTGCAATTTTCCAATCTCGAGGGACAGTTCATGAATCTAGAGAACTTTGAAAGATTATAGTTAGGGCATCCGCAACGTGCTCACCTACTTCCTTTAAAACCCTGGGATGGAAACCATCTGGTCCTGGGGATTTGTCACTCTTTAGTGCTATTATTTTCTTCATTACTGTTGCTTTACTTATGTTAATTTTATCGAGTCCCTGTCCCCAATTCAATATAAGTTTTCTTGGGATTTCCGGCATGCTATCCTCTTTTTCTACTGTAAATACTGACGCAAAGTAACTGTTCAACATGTCTGCCATTTCCCCATTGTCAATGACAATATCCCCACTTTCAGTTTTTAAGGGGCCAACACTGCTCCTGACCACCCTCTTTTTCCTAATGTAACTATAAAAGTTCTTCGTATTGGTTTTGATATCCCTTGCGAGTTTCTTTTCATACTCTCTTTTTGTAGCTCTTACTATCTGTTTTGTGACCCTTTGTTGATCTTTGTATCTTTCCCATTCGCCAGGATCTGTGCCATTTTTTGCCTTTTTGTATGCCCTTTCCTTATGTCTTATACTGTCCCTTACCTCTTTAGTTATCCATGGCTTTTTTTTTGGCAAGTAGAGTTCTTGCCCCTCAGGGGTATAAACCGATTCTGTATCACGTTAAATGTTTCTTTAAACATTTCCCACTGATCATCAGTCGTTTTACCCATTAACAGATTTGCCCAGTTTACTGTGGACAGTCTCTGTCTCATCCCATTGAGGTCGGCCTTGCCCAAGTCTAGAATTTAAATCACTTCAAGGCCTCACCCTTCTCTATCTCTGTAACCTCCACCAGTCCTACAGCCCTCCGAGACCTCTGCATTCCTCTGACTCTGACATCTTTGCATTCCCTACTCCCTTAGGCCATGCCTACCCTCTCAAATTCCATCTCTAAACCTTGCTACTTCTCCAGTTCCTACTCCTTTAAAACCCACCTCTTTGACCAAGTTTTTAGTCTCCCATCCTAATATCTCCTTCTTTGAGTCAACTTTCTGATTACGCTTCTGTGAAGCACCTAGGGATATTTTTCTATGTTAAAGGTGCTATAGAAATGCAAGCTGATGTTGTTTTCAGATACTAATAGACCTACTGTGTATCTCTGTGCTTTTTAGAATTAAAAGATGAAACTGTAAAGAGTGAACAAAATTTCATTTATATGGCATTTTCAAGTCCTCAGGATGTCCCAAAGTGCCTCATAGCTAGTGAATTATTTTTGAAGTGCAGTCACATTGTTGTGCAAGCAAACACAGCAGGCAATTTGTGCACAGCAAGGTTCCACAAACATCAAATGAATCTGTCTTTGGTGGTGTTGATTGAGGGGAAGAATGCTGCCCAGGACATTAGGAGATCTCTTTGCACTTCTATGAATAATACCATGGAAAATGGACAAGCAATTTAATGTGTCATCCAAAAGATGGCACCTCTGACACTGCAGCATTCTCTCAGTACTGCACTTTTAGTGTCAGTCTAGATTATGTGTCAAGTTCTGCAGTGGGACTTGAACCCACAATGTTTGGACTAACTGAACCATGCTGGTCACACTGATACTACATGGTGCTTTTCACAATTCAAGTGGATAAAGTATGAAAATTTCATACTCCCACCACCGCACTTCACTAAAATCCGAATGACAACCCTAACATTTTTATATCGGGTGTTACCCTAACCTAAAAGAAAAATAATGTTCAAAGTGAAGGAAGCAGCTTCGTCATCATTTCTGAAAAATGGAAGAGGCTGATAACTATCTGAAAGTTTATGTAAGCGGGGGAAGAACTGGGGAAACACATAAAAATTCTGCTTTCTTTTATAGCTGAAGGTATGATTCATATTTTCCTTTCCATTTCCTGCTCTCCCTGGACTATACACCAGCTGTGTCCAGATGGTGGGCAGGTGACTTGCTGCCTGGTCTCCGCCTCCATCCCTCTGCACCAGCCGTTAGGGAGTGCCTGAGGACGGCTGCTCAACCTTGCTTGGCGCATTCCCCACAGCATTAGGATGAGCCTGGGATGTGGGGGGGAATCACAGGAATGAACTCATGCCCCACCATCCCCCTGTGGTGACTTGCATTGCTGCTCTGACACACAGTACTATTATTATCCAGAAAGATTTCTTTTGACCAAAACTGAATTCAGTACTCCAGGAGTGGTCTGACCAGTGCATTATAAAGCCTTAGCATAAGCTCAGTGGACTTATACTCTACTGTCTTAGCTGTACAGTATATCCCAACAATTTGCTAGCTGTTTTAATTGTTTCTCCACATGATCTAGACATTGAGAGTGATGTGCTTACTATTACTCTTTTTAAGCCTCCCTCTGCTAAATCTATCCCATTCTGCAGTACTTTACATTTATACATGCGTCAGCAAGGTCAGAAGCCAGCATTGCTCCCATGCATTTACTTTAAACCCGTTAGTGCAGAGAAACTACGCAGGTGTACTTATTCCATTGTTGCAGATCCACCCTGGGTAACAATAATGGAAGCACAAATGGAAAAAAAAACTGCAAACGCTGGAAATTTGACATAAAAACAGAAAAAGTTTTTTTGTTAAAATACAGGAGGTCACTCAACATTTTCAAAGAGAAATTAAGATTATGGAATACCTACAGGATCTTCCTTTAGAGAACAATTCTTTAAAAAACACAATACAGTATAACGAAAGAGTAGTTACAGTTTACCACACTAAAAGAATGGGCTTGTATTTATGTGCAGCACTTTAGCGTATTAAATTTAATCTACCATTGTCCTCTTTCAAGTCCTCAGAACATCCCAAAGTGTTTCATAGCCAATGAGTTACTTTTGAAGTCACTGCTGTTTTGTGGACAAAGTGGCAGCCAATTTATGCACAGCAAGGTCCCACAACTAGCAAGTGAGATTAATGACCACTTTAATTTGTTTGGTGCTGTTGGTTGAGGGATAAATGTAGTTCAGGTCAAGGGGAGGGCCCCCTCACCCGCTCTTCTTCAAATGGTGTCAAAGGATCTTTAACATCCACCTGAACAGTCAGATGGGGCCTTGCTGTTTAACTAGGGTTGCTAACCCACCATTTCCTGGGAATTAAAGATTAATCTCCAGGAAACTGCAGCAAGCAACCCAGGAGAAAAATCATCGGGGCATAAAAAAAATTGTGTTTTTTTAAAAATTTACTTCAAATACTTTCATTTGTTAGTTATAAAAATATTGGAAATGAGAAATAAGACTTCGACTGACAGTTAAGAATCATCCAATCTGATCGCTTTCCAATTGGCGCAGGAAAACCGTACACCGTGAGGATGGACTTGTCGGGTGACCAATGGCGGAGGCATGGGGGTGGGGCAGTTGGAGGTGAGAGGTCATGTGATGAAACCTCCAGGAATATGTCCAACCAGAGTTGGCAACCCCACCTTTAACGTCTCACCACAAGCCTGCACCTTTGACAAATCAGCACTCCCTCAGTACGGCAAGGAATTGTCAGCCTAGATTATGTGCTAAAATGCACTACCTCACACTCCAGAAAAAGTAATTAGCAATTTTATGTTTACTTTCATTCCACTAGGAGAAATAACTTAAGAAGGAAAATTATTATAGATGAAACCTCTTGAAGCAAAAAGCATTTTGGATTTTGGCACAGGTCACGATAAACTTTTTAAAACTACTCTAAACTCAATAGTTTTAAATAGCATTCATACAATCTCAGGCAACATGGCAAAAAGATCTGCTGAGGTTGCAGAAACTGTAATGGTCAACTTGAGATTCTAGCTTTTTCTAAATGTTTTACCTTGAACTTGCTGTGCTTTTATTTGTCGTTTTGGAGCAGGATCCGATGGTGCAGATAAATTAATTTTAATTATATATCATAGCTATGTAAAAGGATCGTGGTACACCACTTCATTTCTACGCATGCGATGGTTCCGAGAACAAGACATGAATCTGAATGCAGCTGTACAAACCTCTTTCTCTGCAACCAAAGCTTATTGACCAGGCTTGCTTTAATTTCCAAAATGATTGGCAGCATGGAGCACAAGTTAAGACTGATAGGCCTTTTTTTTTAATTAACATAATTTTACAACATATGGAGTCTGCAACAAAGCGATAGGGAGGAGAATCTCATCCGACAAAATAAAGCACTAAAATTGAACATTTACAACAGGGCAACGCAAATACAATAATGAATGAAAAAGTCCAGATTGCATATGCAAATTTCAACTTCATACAGTTGTTATAACATAGCAAGCTGTGTGGTGAAAACAAGATCGAGTGTCCCACATGGTATGTTACCTACCTGGTGCCAGGGTGAGGGACATCTCGAACCGGGTGGAAAGGATATTGGAGAGGGAGGGGGAGGATCCAGTCGTTGTGGTCCATGTTGGGGCCAACAACATAGGAAAGAGTAGGCAAGAGGTCCGGTTCAGAGAGTACCAGGAGCTAGGAGCTAAATTAAAAACAGGACCTCAAGGGTTATAATCTCTGGATTATCACCCAAGCCACGTACAAAGTAGATTGGGATAAGCAGATTAGGGAGGTGAACACGTGGTTGGAGGAGTGGTGTGAGAAAGAGGGGTTCCATTTCATGGTACACTGGCACCAGTACTGAGACAGGAAGGAACTGTACCATTGGGGCGGGCTCCACCTGATCCAGGCTGGGTCCCAGGTCTGAGTGGAAAGGATAAAAAGGGTGGTCACAAGGACTTTAAACTAGTAAATGGAATGCTGGCCTTTATATCTAGAGGACTAGAACATGATGGGGTAGAAGTTATGCTACAGCTATTCAAAGCCCTGGTTAGACCACACCTGGAGTACTATGTTCAGTTCTGGGCACCGCACCTTAGGAAGGATATATTGGTCTTGGAGGGAGTGCAGCGTGGATTTACTAGAATGATACCTGGACTCCAAGGATTAAATTAAAGGAGAGATTACACAAACTAGGGCGGTATTCCCTGGAATTTAGAAGATTAAGGGGTAATTTGATTGAAGTTTTCAAGATATTAAGGGGAATTGATAGGGTAGATAAAGAGAAGCTATTTCTGCAGGTTGGGGAGTCTAGGACAAGGGGACATAGTCTAAAAATTAGAGCCAGGACTTTCAGGAGTGAAGTTAGAAACCACTTCTACACTCAAAAGGGTGGTAGAAGTTTGGAACTCTCTTCTACAAATAGCAGTTGATGCTAGCTCAATTGTTAATTTTAAATTGTTAACCAAAGGTGTTAAGGGATATGGGGCTAAGGTGGGTATATGGAGTTAGGTCACAGATCAGCCATGATTTCACTGAATGGGTGGAACAGGCTCGAGGGGCTAAATGGCCCACTCCTGTTCCTGTCCTTCGTGACAGCATTGGCTGTGAGGGTGGGTGTGTGACATTTTCATTCTACTAGCACTTGAATTGAATTGTGAAAAACATTCAGACTTTATTCCTCCAAACTGGGATTGATTCTGCAAAGAGTATCCTGCACAATGGGCTGTGGCCATTTACTTTGCTTTTTCAATAAAAAGAGTTACCTGGTTTTGCTGACTCCTGAAGTGAGCAGCATATTCTGCAACACCCCACTACAGGTTCTTGCAACCATCTTAACTCCTACATGTTCCCCTATAAACTACCTGGCAAACATCATGGCCTTATCCGCACTCAGCACATTTCTCACTCCTCTGACCCTGTACAGTCAAATCTGTCAGCACCCAGGTTGCCATCTGGACCCAATTGTGACAGTTACTGCTGTTCCTATTACTGCATGCGATAACTATCTGACTTTTGGAAAGCTGGTATGTGCCCAGACTACATTTGATTTCTCTGCAGACATTACGTTACAATAAAACAGGAAGGACCTTTGCTAAATGTTTTGTTTATGTTGTACCTTAGTTGTTCAAAATGGTAAAAATAAATTATAAATTCATTGGTCCCATTACAAGCAGAATTACCTGCTAGAAGGGATTTCACTGATCATTCAAAGTGAAACAAAAGCATGCAGCTCCCTTTGTTTAAATCTGTGTTTTTTTGTCTCATTTGCAAACATACCAGTAAGACAATGATCGTCTGCTTCTTCCCTCACACTTCCACCTACTTTGGAATCCAGGACCTGCAAATAATACAGAAGAATGTCTTACATTACATGAGAACTCCATCAGGAATCAATCAGAATTGTGAATGTTCTTCTGGGCGACTGGAATATTTACAATAACCAGCGATTTGTCAAGTATCTCTTTTTCTGTTTTTGTCTGAATTTTTGAAACGTTTCTCTCTTCTATCCACTCCGCTGCCCCGCCCTCACCTCCAGTGCTGGTTCATGCTGGGTTATGTTATGTGCTGACAGATTCCTTTACCTCACCAAGCTCACCATTTTTCATGTGTGAGCCCAAACAGTGAGTGTTGGCAAGCTATTTAATTGTGGCGGGCACAACAGCCAAGCTCAATCATGTCCTCACCCCACATTTATGCGCTTTCCAGCAGCATTCACTGGACTTCAGTCGGGAGCAGGAACCCTGGCTGACTTTTCCCCTCCCTTTCTCAAGAGCACTGAAATCAATTGTAGCTCCCCTACAACAGCCCTGGCTGAGATCAGCAAACTCAGCACAAACTGGGAGCTGAGCCTGGGACCGGTATTGGTGAGACCGCACCTGGAATACTGCATACAGTTTTGGTGTCCATACTTAAGAAAAGACATACTTGCTCTCGAGGCAGTACAAAGAAGGTTCACTCGGTTAATCCCGGGGATGAGGGGGCGGACATATGAGGAGAGGTTGAGTAGATTGGGACTCTACTCATTGGAGTTCAGAAGAATGAGAGGCGATCTTATTGAAACATATAAGATTGTGAAGGGTCTTGATCGGGTGGATGCAGTAAGGATGTTCCCAAAGATGGGTGAAACTAGAACTAGGGGGCATAATCTTAGAATAAGGGGCTGCTCTTTCAAAACTGAGATGAGGAGAAACTTCTTCACTCAGAGGGTGGTAGGTCTGTGGAATTTGCTGCCCCAGGAAGCTGTGGAAGCAACATCATTAGATAAATTTAAAACAGAAATAGACAGTTTCCTAGAAGTAAAGGGAATTAGGGGTTATGGGGAGCGGGCAGGAAATTGGACATGAAGCTGAGTTCGGATCGGTCAATGCCCTGTGGGTGGCGGAGAGGGCCCAGGGGCTATGTGGCCGGGTCCTGCTCCGACTTCTTGTGTTCTTTAGATTTGTGGTTGGGATCAGATCAGCCATGATCTTATTGAATGGCGGAGCAGGCTCGAGGGGCCGATTGGCCTACTCCTGCTCCAATTTCTTATGTTCTTATGTTCTTATGTTCTCATCTGTCTCACACCGTCTGAGCCATCAGAGGAGGACTATTCGTTTTGATTTTAATAGAACATTAATTGAGAAACTGATTCATGCCTACAGCCTGGAAAATGCAGGATCCTGACAGGACCCAATAACAACAGCCAGTAATTCAGAAAACATATTGGGCCAGAATTTGCCGTCAAAATAACGGTGAGGCTAATGGTGCTCACCATTATTTATGCATAAATGGTACAACAACTTCAGGCAAGAAGCAGATGCGCGGTTAAATGCGAATATCCAAAAGTTGCTGTCTGAGTTGTGCTGCTCCACCATTATCTTCGCGAAAACGGCATCTCAATGTCTGCCTCACCATTGACTTGCATTGAATTCACAAAGTTGCTGACTCTGGGGAATGAGGTGGGTCAGTGGGGGAACATTTAGGGAGCAGCGATCATAGTGTCATAAGGTTTAGATTAGTTATGGAAAAGGACAAAGAGCAATCTAGAGTAAAAATATTTAAATGGAGGAGGGCTAATATCAGGGGATTAGAACGGATCTGGCCCGGGTAAATTGAAGTAAAAGATTGGCAGGCAAAACTGTAATCGAATAATGGACGGCCTTTAAAGAGGAGATGGTTCAGGTTCAGTCTAGATACAGTCCCACGAGGGGGAAAGGTAGGGCAACTAAAGCCAGAGCTCCCTGGATGACGAAAAGATAGAGAGTAAGTGAAGCAGAAAAAGGTGGCGTATGATAGATGTCAGGTTGATAATACAAGTGAGAACCAGAATATAGAAAGTACAAAGGAGAAATGAAAAAGGAAATAAGAGGGGCAAAGAGGGAGTATGAGAATAGACTGGCAGCTAACATAAAAGGGAATCCAAAAGTCTTCTATAGGCATATAAATAGTAAATGGTTAGTAAGACCGGGGTGGGGCCGTTTAGGGACCAAACAGGAGATCTACACATGGAGGTAGAAGGCATGGATGACGTACTAAATGAGTACTTTGCATCTGTCTTTACCAAGGAAGAAGATGCTGCCAAAGTCATAGTAAAATGGGAGGTAGTTGAGAAACTGGATGAGGTGAAAATTGATAAAGAGGAAGTACTAGAAAGGCTGGCTATGCTTAAAGTAGATAAGTCACCCGGTCTGGATGGGATGCATCCTAGGTTGCTGAGGGAAGTAAGAGTGGAAATTGCAGAGGTGCTGGCCATAATCTTCCAATCATCCTTAGATGTGGGGGTGGTGCCAGAGGACTGGAGAATTGCAAATGTTACACCCTTGTTCAAAAAAGGTTGTAAGGATAAACCCAGCAACTACAGGCCAGTCAGTTTAACTTTTAGAAAGGATAATCTCGGACAAAATTGATAGTCACTTGGATAACTGTGGATTAATAAAGGAAAGCCAGCATGGATTTGTTAAAGGCAAATCATGTTTAACTAACTTAATTGAGTTTTTTGATAAGGTAACAGAGAGGATTGATGAGGGCAATGCAGTTGACGTTGTGTATATGGCCTTTCAAAAGGCGTTTAATAAAATGCCACATAATAGGCTTGTCAGCAAAATTGAAGCCCATGGAATAAAAGGGGCAATGGCAGCATGCATACGGAATTGGCTAAGTGACAGGAAACAGAGAGTAGTGGTGAACGGTTGTTTTTTGGACTGGAGGAAGATATACAATAGTGTTCCCCAGGGGCCAATACTAGGACCGCTGCTTTTCTTGATATATATTAATGACTTGGACTTGGGTATACAGGGCACAATTTCAAAATTTGCAGATGACACCAAACTTGGAAGTGTAGTAATCAGCGAGGAGGAAAGTGTTAGACTTCAAAAGGACATAGACAGGCTGGTAGAATGGGCGGACACGTGGCAGATGAAATTTAATGTAGAGAAGTGCGAAGTGATACATTTTTGCAGGAAGAATGAGGAGAGGCAATATAAACTAAATGGTACAATTCTAAAGGAACAGAGAGACCTGGGGCTATATGTGCACAAATCTTTGAAGGTGGCAGGACAGGTTGAGAATGCATTTAAAAGAGCCTATGGGATCCTGGGCTTTATAAATAGAGGCATAGAGTACAAAAGCAAGTTATGTTGAACCTTTACAAAATACTTGTTCAGCCACAACTGGAGTATTGTTTCCAATTCTGGGCACTGAACTTTAGGAAGGATGTGGAGGCCTTAGAGAGGGTGCAGAAAAGATTTACTAGAATGGTTCCAGGGATGAGGGACTTCAGTTACACGGATAGACTGGAGAAGCTGGGGTTGTTCTCCTTAGAGCAGAGAAGGTTAAGAGGAGATTTGATAGAAGTGTTCAAAATCATGAGGGGTCTAGATAGAGTAGATAGAGACAAACTGTTCCCATTGGCGGAAGGGTCAAGAACCAGAGGACACAGATTTAAGGTGATTGGCAAAAGAACCAAAGACGACGTGAGGAAAAACATTTTTTGCACAGCGAGTGGTTATGATCTGGACTGCGTTGCCTGAAAGGGTGGTGGAAAGAAATTCAATCGTGGCTTTCAAAAAGGAATTGGATAAATAATTGAAGAGAAAAAATTTGCAGGGTTACAGGGAAAGAGTGGGGGAATGGGACTAGCTGGATTGCTCTTACAAGAGCCGGCACAGGCACAATGGGCCGAATGGCCTCCTTCTGTGCTGTAACGATTCTATGATTCTAACTGGATTTATTGTCTGTGAATCTAGGGTACATCTGCAACCAGTTACTGGGCTATTTAAAACACAGAAACTGTGCGCAAGAACAAGAACAGTTCAATGTCACTGTTTCTTTTTGAAACCATATTGAACCTGAACTAATCTTGCTCTTCTCATTCTCTCCTCTCTTCCTCCCCTTGGTTCATTGAGTCACAAAGGAAGCTTTGCCAAGACCTTGGATGTGTAGACCCACTTAGGTTGGGTATACTGAGCTCCCTCGTTAGATAGGGATAAAGGATAAAGAGGATATAGACAGGCTGGTGGCATGGGCGGACACGTGGCAGATGAAATTTAACATAGAAAAATGTGAAGTGATACATTTTGGTAGGAAGAACGAGGAGAGGCAGTATAAACTAGAGGGCATAATTCTAAAAGGGGTACAGGAACAGAGAGATCTGGGGATATATGTGCATAAATCGTTGAAGGTGGCAGGGCAGGTTGATAAAGCGGTTAAAAAAAGCATACGGGATTCTGAGCTTTATACCCATGAGGACGGCCTCAACCGGGATCTTGGGTTCATGTCACGCTACACGTTACCCCACCAGCGAACAAATGTTATCTGTTTTTAATATAATGGGTCATTTGCTGGCTTTCTCTGCCTTCCGGATGTTTCTGCCTCTCTCTGTTTTTTTTCCTGTTTGTTTTTTTGTTGAATGTGTATTCGGGGGTTCTGCAGGTGACACCTCTCTGTCTGAACACACGGTGATTGCCTTGGCAACGGGCAGTTGCAGGGGCATTCTGTAAACACCATGTATTGTTCTATATGTATAAATGCATAGGCTTCGAGGAGCTCCTGAACATTTACCTGAGGAAGGAGGAAGTCTCCGAAAGCTTGTGAATTTAAAATAAAATTGCTGGACTATAACTTGGTGTTGTAAAATTGTTTACAATTGTCAACCCCAGTCCATCACCGGCATCTCCACATTATAAATAGAGGCATAGAGTACAAAAGTAAGCAAGCCATGATGAACCTTTATAAAACACTGGTTCAGCCACAACTGGAGTATTGTGTCCAGTTCTGGGCCCCGCACTTCAGGAAAAATGTGAAGGTCTTAGAGAAGGTGCAGAAGAGATTTACGAGAATGATTCCAGGGATGAGGGATTTTAGTTACGTGCATAGACTGGAGAAGCTGGGGTTGTTCTCCTTGGGACAGAGCAGGTTGAGAGAAGATTTGATAGAGATATTCAAAATCATGATGGGTCAAGACAGAATAGATAGAGAGAAACTGTTCCCATTGGTGAAAGGTTCCAATTGTACGGTAGCATAGTGGTTATGTTACTGGACTAGTAATCCTAGAGGCCTGGACTAATAATCTGGAGTCATGAATTCAAATCCCACCACGGGAGCTGGGGAATTTAAATTCAATTAATTAAATAAAATCTGGAATTAAAATACTAGTATCAGTAATGGTGGCTATGAAAATACCGGAGTGTCGTAAAAACCCATCTGGTTCACTCATGTCCTTGAGGGAAAGAAACCTGCCGTCCTTACCCGGTCTGGCCTATGTGTGTATCCAGACCCACAGCAATGTGGTTGATTCTTAATTGCTGAGCAAGCCACTCAGTTGTAAAATCTCGCTAAAAAAAGTCACAATAGGAAAAAAAGTCACAATAGGAATAAAACCGGACGGACCACCCGGCATCGGACCACGAGGCACCGGACACGACAAAGGCAAACAAAGCCCAGTCGAACCTGCAAAGTCCTCCTCATGAACATCTGGGCACTTGTGCCAAAATTGGGAGAGCTGTCCCACAGACGAGTCAAGCAACAGCCTGACATAGCCATACTCACAGAATCATACCTTTCAGCCAATGTCCCAGACTCTTCCATCACCATCCCTGGGTATGTCCTGTCCAACCGGCAGGACAGACCTACCAGAGGTGGCGGTACAGTGATATACAGTCAGGAGGGAGTGGCCCTGGGAGCCCTCAACATTGACTCTGGACCCCATGAAATCTCATGGCATCAGGTCAAACATGGGCAAGGAAACCTCCTGCTGATTACCACCTACCGCCCTCCCTCGGCTGATGAATCAGTCCTCCTCCATGTTGAACACCACTTGGAGGAAGCACTGAGGGTAGCAAGGGCACAGAATGTACTCTGGGTGGGGGACTTCAATGTCCATCACCAAGAGTGGCTCGGTAGCACCACTACTGGCCGAGCTGGCCGACTTCTAAAGGACATAGCTGCTAGACTGGGCCTGCGGCGGGTGGAGTGAACCAACACGAGGGAAAAACTTACTTGACCTCGTCCTCACCAATCTACTTGTCGCAAATGCATCTGTCCATGACAGTATTGGTAGGAGTGACCACCACACAGTCCCCGTGGAGATGAAGTCCCGTCTTCGCACTGAGGATACCATCCAACGTGTTGTGTGGCACTACCACCGTGCTAAATGGGATAGATTCAGAACAGATCTAGCAGCTCAAAACTGGGCATCCATGAGGCGCTGTGGGCCATCAGCAGCAGCAGAATTGTATTCCAGCACAATCTGTAACCTCATGGCCCGGCATATTCCTCACTCTACCATTACCAACAAGCCAGGGGATCAACCCTGGTTCAATGAGGAGTGTAGAAGAGCATGCCAGGAGCAGCACCAGGCGTACCTAAAAATGAGGTGCCAAGCCGGTCAAGCTACAACTCCGGACTGCATGCATGCTAAACAGCAGAAGCAACATGCTATAGACAGAGCTAAGCGATTCCACAACCAACGGATCAGATCAAAGCTCTGCAGTCCTGCCACATCCAGTTGTGAATGGTGGTGAACAATTAAACAATTAACGGGAGGAGGAGGCTTTGCAAACATCCCCATCCTCAATGATGGCGGAGTCCAGCACGTGAGTGCAAAAGACAAGGCTCAAGTGTTTGCAACCATCTTCAGCCAGAAGTGCCGAGTGGATGATCCATCTCAGCCTCCTCCCGATATCCCCACCATCACAGAAACCAGTCTTCAGCCAATTCGATTCACTCCACGTGAAATCAAGAAATGACTGAGTGCACTGGATACAGCAAAGGCAATGGGCCCTGACAACATCCCAGCTGTAGTGCTGAAGACTTGTGCTCCAGAACTAGCTGCACCTCTAGCCAAACTGTTCCAGTACAGCCACAACACTGGCATCTACCCGACAATGTGGAAAATTGCTCAGATATGTCCTGTCCACAGAAAGCAGGACAAATCCAATCTGGCCAATTACCGCCCCATCAGTCTACTCTCAATCATCAGCAAAGTGATGGAAGGTGTCGTCGACAGTGCTATCAAGCGGCACTTACTCACCAATAACCTGCTCACCGATGCTCAGTTTGGGTTCCGCCAGGACCACTCGGCTCCAGACCTCATTACAGCCTTGGTCCAAACATGGACAAAAGAGCTGAATTCCAGAGGTGAGGTGAGAGTGACTGCCCTTGACATCAAGGCAGCATTTGACCGAGTCTGGCAGCATTTGACCGAGTGTGGCACCAAGGAGCCCTAGTAAAATTGAAGTCAATGGGAATCAGGGGGAAAACTCTCCAGTGGCTGGAGTCATACCTAGAACAAAGGAAGATGGTAGTGGTTGTTGGAGGCCAATCATCTCAGCCCCAGGACATTGCTGCAGGTGTTCCTCAAGGCAGTGTCCTAGGCCCAACCATCTTCAGCTGCTTCATCAATGACCTTCCCTCCATCATAAGGTCAGAAATGGGGATTTTCGCTGTTGACTGCACAGTGTTCAGTTCCATTCGCAACCCCTCAGATAATTAAGCAGTCCGAGCCAGCATGCAGCAAGACCTGGGCAACATCCAGGCTTGGGCTCATAAGTGGCAAGTAACATTCGCGCCAGACAAGTGCCAGGGAATGACCATCTCCAACAAGAGAGAGTCTAACCACCTCCCCATGACATTCAACCGCATTACCATCGCCGAATCCCCCACCATCAACATCATGAGGGTCACCATTGACCAGAAACTTAACTGGACCATCCATATAAATACTGTGGCTAAAAGAGCAGGTCAGAGGCTGGGTATTCTGTGGCGAGTGACTCACCTCCTGACTCCCCAAAACCTTTCCACCATCTACAAGGCACAAGTCAGGAGTGTGATGGAATACTCTCCACTTACCTGGAAGAAGCTCGACACCATCCAGGACAAAGCAGCCCGCTTCATTGGCACCCCATCCACCACCCTAAACATTCACTCCCTTCACCACCAGCGCACTGTGGCTGCAGCGTGTACCGTCCACAGGATGCACTGCAGCAACTCACCAAGGCTTCTTCGACAGCACCTCCCAAACCCGCGACCTCTACCACCTAGAAGGACAAGAGCAGCAGGTACATGGGAACAACACCACCTGCACGTCGCCCTCCAAGTCACACACCATCCCGACTTGGAAATATATCGCCGTTCCTTCATCGTCGCTGCGTCAAAATCCTGGAACTCCCTTCCTAACAGCACTGTGGGAGAGCCGTCACCACACAGACTGCAGCGGTTCAAGAAGGCGGCTCACCACCACCTTCTCAAGGGCAATTAGGGATGGGCAATAAATGCCAGCCTCGCCAATGACGCCCACATCCCATGAACGAACAAAAAAAATAGCAGAGAAGAGTGGTGCTCAGCCTGTTCCTTAAATTGGTATAGCATCCTCTGTTTTGCATGTTCATGTTATTCAGTCTCCTATTGCTTCACCCAAATATGCTTGGCAACAGTGTCAGAGGTAACGCACACTGAAATCTGACACAGGAGATACCCACAGAACACGGTTGTGACATCTGATCAAGGGAGAAGCTTCTGCAATTCAGACTGTTGGAGGGGGGTTCTGTCAGACACTGAAGGTTTTATTCTGCAAATGCTTCAAAGTATTTACAAACTTTTATGTTCCACATACACTTTGACATTTTTTTCATATACTGTAACATAAATTGGAGTGAAAATGATGTAAAACCTGCTTTACCTGTTGTGACACTCAGCTTGTGATTGGGAGATTGGGTAAAATTGAAGAAAAAAATGTTTAACACTTTCAGTTACTTAGAGTGCTTTACACTGCCAGTTAAAATGGGAAAATTTGAGTCACTATTTTTGGAAAGCGTTTTAATTAAATAATTCCCCAGGATTATTGCACTTCAAAAAAAATGAACGACCATATTTACTGCACCTCTTCAGCACAGAAAAATCAGTTTAAGTGTGGGCCTTAATTGGCCTATATGAAAATTATTATTATTAATTTTTCCTGAGCATAGGGTGCACATTCAGGCTATGGCCTATATGTGCGGATGACCTATATGCAAATAAATATAATATTTACTCAACCATTCTTTAGAGATTACACTTTTAAAAATATCCTTTGAGGCAAAGTACATTCTAGAAAATGTGCCAGTGAATTCAGTCTTCTTTAGACACAGAAGTCTGCAACAACATGATGCACGTCTAAAAAAGTGCAATGGGCAATGAATCTTTGTCAGACACCCTCAACCAACTGGCCACGTGAGAGGCTAGGCAATGGAGTGTTGGCAGGATATTTGACTATGATGGGCAATATCCAGATGAATCCAATTCTGTCCAATTTGTCCTCATCTGACATCCACAGTACACCTTCCAGCAGGACTCACTGGATAGTGATAATGAGTGTGAATACTGGCTGAAGTTCCCCCTCCCTAGCACAATCGCACTGAGGCCAATAATAGTGTTCCATTGCTGCACTAGCAGAGATCAGCTAACTCAGCTCAGACCTGCGATCATAAACTGGGGTCCTTCTGGTCATATGGCTTAGTATTACACCACACATGTTGAGCGAGGACAGCATTGGGTTCAACTCCGAGGCCCTCCACAGTTGAATAGCCCACCAACACTCACCATATCAACTCAAACATGAAGAATGGCCATTTGGGAATGCTACAGGAATGTGACCAGTTGCATTTTGTTTATTTTAAATTGTGTACTGTGATACTGAAAGAGGGCTGCTGGGGCCTAAGAAACTGTACCATAGCAGGGATCAGCTTTCTTTCATAAAAAGGTACAATCCCCCATTATAGCATTTAACTGCTTCCTGAATGACTGTGGAATTTTTAAATCCACAAACCTGCTCCGGGTATCAATTACTCTTTGTGTGAAGAAGTGCTTTTGACATCAGTCCTGAATTTGTTTTTAAACAATCTTTGTCTATATGTCCTTTTCTGCAGTCGAGGTTAAACTTGAAATATTGCTCCAGATTAACCTTTTTTATTTTAGTTAGTATCTTGTCTACCTCATTAAGATCCCTTCTCATTTGCCGTCTATCAAGAATAAAGAATCCGAGGGCACTAAATTGGACCGTGTAGCACCCGTGGTTTCGGCGCTACACGGCCTCTCTGACATCCAAGATAACGAACGCTGGAATCATGTAAAGTAGGGAGAAAAGGGCTTCAGTGTGCAACGCTGATTTAAAGTGATAGACACCATTTTGGCACTTAACGCTCAACTCAACGCACAGTCTTAACCGCGACCATCTGAACGTGTCTTAGAGTGCCTGGAGGACCCCCACCAGCGCTATTTAAAGGGACCATGCAGGATTTACAGGTTAGTGGCTGGATTATTGCTTCTGGCTGCCGAGACATTTGTAACTGTTTTTGGAGGTCTCCTACACTTAAATACTAGGACGCGGGGACATAGCCTAACATTTAGAGCCAGGACGTGCAGGAGTGAAGTTAGGAAATGCTTCTACACACAAAGGGTGGGAGCCGTTTGGAATGCTCTTTTGCAGACGGCAGTTGATGCTAGCTCAATTGTGAATGTTAAATCTGAGATTGATAGATTTCTGTGAACCAAGGGTATTAAGGGATATGGGGCGCAGGCGGGTATATGGAGTTAGGTCACAGGTCCACCATGATCTCACTGAATGGTGGAACAGGCTCGAGGGGCTAAATGCCACTGCCACTTGCTGTCTCTTGATATGCGCCACCTTCTCCTGCAAGAAAGTGGGACGTGTGTCTGGGTGATGTGCCTGTCATGGTTGAATAGCTGCCAGTGTGTGTGGCCTGTGAGTTGTGGGAGGGCGGCTTGAAACAGTGGTAATGTGTAATGGAGAGAGGAAGCATCTGATTGGAAGAGTTGAGTACTGATGGAAAAGTTTGTTGGTATGTGGGTGATGGGGGGTGTAGTGCATGGTGCAGTTGGTAGGAGACACCACTTGACAGTTGACCTCACTCACAAACTCACATTGACCACTCATGTCAAAGCATTGAACTTCTTCCTGCACTGCATCCATGTTCATGATGCTTTGCACCTGGCATTGACTTCGTCCCCCGCTGCCTCCCACTGCCTTTTGGATATATGTCTGGAGGGCCTCTTGCAGCCCCCCTCCCCTGCCCACCACCCCCTGCAGATATAGGATGTCCCTCATTCTGTCCACCTCTTGCACCCAAGGTCTCTAGTGCATCAGCACTCTCGCAGGCCTGTTACCAACTCAGATCGGCAGGTTGGTGAGGTCCGGCGTACAGATTGGAGGATGTGGGATTTAGTAGTGCGCAACCTTTATTCAATGTTTTAACATAACTCATCAGTGCGCAAACATAGGGATGGGACCTGCATCTGTGTTTTACATGTGCAATGTCTGATCTCCGTTCAGACTCCGTGCAGACAGGAGACTGTTATTTTCAGCAAATAACAGGTACCAGCTACCTTTAAGAGATTTCTAAGAAACATCCTCCCTTTAAGAGATTGAGCTCCCTCTGGTGGTGGAAAGTGCAAATTGCACTGATCCCACGTGCAAGGCCTGGAATGGAACGCTGATTGCAGGTAAGTGCTGGGGTGGGCTGAAACTTGCGTCCTGCCTGTGCAGTGGCCGTTGGGCATGGGCTAATAGCACATCACGCTACCTACGCCCAAAAACGACCCCATCCAATTTTTCCCCCTTAGTTTAGCTAACCTTTCAAACAGGGATCAGTTTTGTCTTCTCTGCACCACTTCCAGAATGTGAATGTATCCCTTGTGTCTCAGTCATAGAGTTGGACCATGTACTCAAGGTGTGGTCTGAATAGAGCAATATACAACTTGAGCATGACAGCCTCAGACTCAACCGGATGGACAAAATAGTAAAGTACTGCATATGCTTTGCTGATTGCTGCTCCACGATGACAGGATTTGGTTAAGGGGTGTGGAGCAACAGCAGGTAAATGGAGTTGAGGTACAGATCAAATATGATCTAATTGAATGGGGCAACAGACTTGAGAGGCTTAATCGCCTACTCCTGTTCCTGTTTCTACTATCACTTCTAGATCCCTTTCACCCTCTCCCCTAGCTAGTTCAACTCAGAACAGGGGGAAGGGTCTATACCTGAAACCGCAACTGATTTGTGTTCTCCTGACAGATGCTGCCGAGCTTAGTCTCCAACGTTTTCTGTCTGTCTTTCAGATTTTCAGCATCTGCTGTATTTTGCTCTCTGTTCATTCATAAATCAGTTCTGCAGTATTGCCCTAGGCTTCTGGTGCTATGGAATCTATTTACATTGTAGAAGAGAACAACATAAAAACTACAATGTAGAGGTATAAAGGTAAATTTTTATCTTCGCCTGGGTGGTAATCTGGGGAGGCAGATTGCCCACACGTTGTAGAACCTGCCCGATTTTGATTCCATTGAAATGAACTCTGCCAGATTACCGCCCAAGTGGTGAAGATGAAAATTTACTCCTAAACTGCTTTTATACTGCGCTCAGAGAGGTGCTAGCATTCTCAGTTTCTGCACAGTTGACAACAACATTAAAGTAAAATTTGTTGTATTTATTAAGGCCAGCTGCTGGGAAGACTGTTACCAGTCTCGGTGACTGGCCTTAGCAATGCTGCCACGGCTACTTTGGCGATACTGCCAGCTATGTAGGACAACGTGTCAGGGAACTGGTGGTCCCTCTAAGCCCACTATAAATCCAGCTACAGAGGGAAACTGCAACTGATGGAAATCTGAAATACAAACAGAAAATTCACAGTAGGTAATTGGCATCTGAAAGATGTAACAGAATGGGTGGAGATGCTTCATCGGATTGCACATATTACAACGGTTTGCAACTTTATTTTCTGGCCACCATACTTTTCCCTAACAGCTGGGGAAGATATTGCTGCCTGTGGTGATGCTGTCTCCAAAGGTCTCTCAATGGGCCTCAGCATTTCCGGAGCCAGCTGCCCCGTCTCGTTTACTTTAAAGTCCACCCACCAAAGTCAGGGCTACCGTGGAGAGCAGCCCCGTGAAGTCAATGAGGCTTATGTTGCTAATTCTTCTTGGATGGCATGCATCATTTGTCTAACCACCCTTAGTTCTGGAATTCCCTAAATTCCAAAGCTGATTACTGTAAATTGTGCCTTTCATTGGCAAATATCTGAACACACATTTTGAGTTGGGCCAGCTCTTAAAGAAACTTCTAAGTTTCAAAAGTCAAAATTAAAATATGATCATGTTTATTAACAATAGTTTGTTTTCTGAATCCCTTTCAAGTGATTAGAACTGTGCATGTTGTACCTGTCCTCCACCTACCCCCAGTACTGTTTTACCCATCTACCCACACAACTTTTTCCATAATTGTCCTGTTAAGGTGAATAGTTTTAGTTATCTCAAAATAAATTGAACTATATTGTAAATGCGATCTCTAAAACAACATTACAAATCCCATAATCCTTTATAATAAAAACAGAATGGGTTATAAATTGGGCTGTGTAGTGCTCATTGTTATCGGCGCTACGCGGCCTCCTAAGGACCCAAAACGGCATCCGGAATGCGCACGCTTGTGCGCCGGACGTCATCTTGGTAAAGGCATTTGCACACACGCAGATAACGAACGCCGACAGCATGTAAAGTAAGGAGAACATGCGTTGAATCAGTGTGCAATGCTGATTTAAAGGGACAGATGCGATTTTGGAACTCAGCGCTCCAGCCAACGCACTGTCTTAATCTCGCACAGCTGAACAGGTCATAAACAACATGGAGGACCCCTCGCACCAGCGCTATTTGAAGGGATCATGCCAGATTTACAGGTTAGTTGCTGTATTATTGCTTCTGGCCGCTGATGAATTTGTACCCGTTTTTGGAGGTCTCCTATACTTGAATACTAGAACTAGGGGACATAGCCTAAAAATTAGAGCCAGGACTTCCAGGAGTGAAGTTAGGAAACGCTTCTACATGCAAAGGGTAGTAGAAGTTTGGAACGCTCTTCCGCAAACAGTAGGTGATACTAGCTCAATTGTTAATTTTAAATCTGAGATTGATGGATTTTTGTTAACCAAGGGTATTAAGGGATATGGGGTTAAGGCAGGTATATGAAGTTAGGTCACAGATCAACGATGATCTCATTGAATGGTGGACAAGCTCGAGGGGCTAAATGGCCTACTCCTGTTCCTATCTTCCTATAATAAAGTTTCAATACTCTACAGAGGGTGGACTGGCTAGCTGACAATCAATGGCAAGGGCCCTGGCAGAGTGGCAGGGGTGGGACAGGAATGCTGTCATCCTGAGAGAGAACAGCAGGTTTATGTTCCATGGGGCCACTGCCACCTCCCATTATGCGCCCATTCTCCTGCAAGAAAACGGGACATGTGTCGGTGAGTGTCCTGCAAGATGTTTGGGTGTTGTGCTTCTTGTGGTTAAATAGCTGCCAGCGGGTGTGACCTGTGGGTGTGCGGCTTGCAACAGTGGTAATGTGTGATGGTGAGAGGAAGCATCTGATTGGAAGAGTTGAGTACTGATGGAAAGAGTTTGTTGGTAGGTGAGTGGAGCAGTGGATGCGGCTAGTGGTGCAGTTGGTAGGAGACGCCACTTGACAGTTGACCTCACTCACCTTGACCATTTGTGTTAAAGCACTGAACTTCTTCCTGCACTGCATCTATGTTCATGGTGCTATGCTCCTGGCATTGACTTCATCCCCTGCTGTCTTCCACTGCCTCTTGAGCATATGTCTGGAGGGTCTCTTGACCCCCTGTGGATATAGGATGCCCCTCCTTCTGTCCACCTCTTGCACCAAGGCCTCTAGTGCATCAGCAGAGAACCTTGGTGGATGCACTCTCGCAGGCCTGGTACCAACTCAGATCGGTAGATTGGTGAGGTCTGGCTTGCAGATTGGAGGATGTGGGATTTAGTAGTGCATAACCTTTCTTCAATGTTTTAATATAACTCAACAGTTTGTAAACATAGGGACAGGAGCTGCATCTGTGTTTTACATGTGTGATGTCTGATCTCCATTCAGACTCCGTGTGGACCCGTATCTTATATTTTGCAAATAAGAAGTGCAGGCTGCCTTTACGAGATATCAGGTAAATGACCAAGCAGCACGAATGTTACGATCTGCCTGAATCTCAACAACCGGGCACGGGTTAATCGCCCGGTTTCAGGGGTTATCCAATTTAACTCCCAATGAATCATCAAGCCTCCGCTTATAGTAGCCTATTTACACATAATCACCGAAAAACAAATAGAACTGTGGAATGAGATCTCCAAAACCTTGGCACAAATCTTATCATTCTGCGTTAAAAAAAATGAAATTTAATTTAATCAATAACGAGAACTCAAAGACCAGAATTCTTCCAAACTTTTCTATCCAGGTGGGGGGGTGGGGATCCTTGAAAATATGGCTACTCTCTTGGGAGCCCCTATCCAAATTTCCCAAGACATTATCAGCAATGGAAAATAGCACTGTAATGTAAATAATGGGGGTATTTTTAACCTAACCCGCCTGGCGGGAAACAGACAGGTTTGGATCGGCTGCCTGCTTTACACCCTATACTGATTCTGAAGTCAATAGAGAGTAAAATCAGGCAGCATGCTAAACGGGTGACCCACCCGAACCCGCCCATTTGCCACCCAGCGGGTTCGGTTAAAATTATACCCAACGTGCTAATAGAAGGTTATCAGGAAATGCTTCTGGTGCGATCAACACTGCTAGATTGGCAATTAAAACGCATTAAACATTAAGGCCATCTACACTTCTTGCAGCCAGCTGTAGACACAATGGCCCCGATATTAGCGGGGAGGCGGGTTGGCAGCGGTGGGGCAGTTGGGCATGTGGCAAACCCACATGGACCAAACTTACCGTTTGTGATGCGATCGCACGTTGATTGACGATGGTTAACGACCTCTCCGGGTTTCATGCCCGGCAGCTAGTCTGATTGACAGGCTGGCTGCCGTCAGGAGCTGCAACGCGAGGGTGGGGGGCGGGTAAGAGAGAGCGAGACGTCATCCAGCGCTGAACTGGAAGACCGGGGGCGGGGGAGAGGGGAAGACCGGGGTGGGAGGAGAGGGGAAGACCGTGGGGGGGGAGGAGAGGGGAAGACCAGGGGGGGGGAGGAGAGGGGAAGACCGTGGGGGGGGGGGAAGAGGGGAAGACCCGGGGGGGGGGGGGGGGGAGGAGAGGGGAAGATCGGGGTGGGGAGAGGGGAAGATCGGGAGGGAGGAGAGGGGAAGATCAGGAGGGAGGAGAGGGGAAGATCGGGAGGGAGTAGAGGGGAAGATCGGGGGGAGATCAGGGAAGATCGGGAGGGAGTAGAGGGGAAGATCGGGGGGAGATCAGGGAAGATCGGGAGGGAGGAGAGGGGAAGATCGGGGGGAGATCAGGGGAAGACCGGGGTGGGGAGAGGGGAAGATCGGGGAGAGATCAGGGGAAGACCGGGGTGGGGAGAGGGGAAGATCGGGGGGAGATCAGGGGAAGATCGGGAGGGAGGAGAGGGGAAGATCGGGAGGGCGGAGAGGGGAAGATCGGGAGGGAGGAGAGGGGAAGATCGGGAGGGAGGAGAGGGGAAGATCGGGGTGGGGAGAGGGGAAGATCGGGGTGGGGAGAGGGGAAGATCGGGAGGAGATCAGGGGAAGATCGGGAGGGAGGAGAGGGGAAGATCGGGAGGGAGGAGAGGGGAAGATCGGGGTGGGGAGAGGGGAAGATCGGGAGGGAGGAGAGGGGAAGATCGGGGTGGGGAGAGGGGAAGATCGGGGGGAGATCAGGGGAAGATCGGGAGGGAGGAGAGGGGAAGATCGGGAGGGAGGAGAGGGGAAGATCGGGAGGGAGGAGAGGGGAAGATCGGGAGGGAGGAGAGGGGAAGATCGGGAGGGAGGAGAGGGGAAGATCGGGGTGGGGAGAGGGGAAGATCGGGAGGGAGGAGAGGGGAAGATCGGGAGGGAGGAGAGGGGAAGATCGGGGTGGGGAGAGGGGAAGATCGGGGTGGGGAGAGGGGAAGATCGGGGGGAGATCAGGGGAAGATCGGGAGGGAGGAGAGGGGAAGATCGGGAGGGAGGAGAGGGGAAGATCGGGAGGGAGGAGAGGGGAAGATCGAGGTGGGGAGAGGGGAAGATCGAGGTGGGGAGAGGGGAAGATCGGGAGGGAGGAGAGGGGAAGATCAGGAGGGAGGAGAGGGGAAGATCGGGAGGGAGGAGAGGGGAAGATCGGGGGGAGATCAGGGGAGGATCGGGGGGTGATCGGGGGAAGATCGGGAGGGTGAAGAGGGGGACATTGGAGCAGGTTTCAAAGGTAGGTGCATTTAGTGTTTTCACTTCATTGCATGTTTTTTTATTTAATTTATTTAGTTTCTTTATCTCTGATCCGCTGTGAATCAGAAGCGGTGGGCAAGCCGTCCAGGTAAGTTCAAAATCTTTCTAAGCACTTACTCTGTCACAGGTAAAGTGCCTTAAGTACCTCAGGTACATTTGGCTCTTTAACTGTAAGGCGGCGGGACTTCCGTTTTCAGGTCGCCTGCGTGCACACAGGTGGGTCCCTAGGGAACTCGGAAGCGGGTAGGTTGGAGCCGGCTTCCGAACCCGAATGGGATTTGCGTGATTTTCGGAGCCCCCCCCCCCGCCCCCAACACACCCGCATTTGCCTCCTAAAATCACCCCAATGACTATGGAATGCGGTTTATAATTATATAGGATGGGCCTGCAGCAAGACAGATTTAGAGATAGATGTAAAAGACCTCAGGGCATTACTCGATGAAAAGCAGGGAGCTTTCCTAGTATCCTGATCAACATTCCTCCCTCAACAAACACCTCCGAAACAATAGGATTAATTAGACATTCACCTCAATGCTGTTTGTGGGACCTTGCCTTGCACAAATTGTCTGCCATGTTTGCCTAGGTAACAGCAGAGACTGCAGTATGGAATGTCCTGAGAATGTTATAAGATGCTATATGTGCAAGTTATTTTGTTTTTATTCGTTCATGGGATGTGGGCGTCGCTGGCGAGGCCGGCATTTATTGCCCATCCCTAATTGCCCTTGAGAAGGTGGTGGTGAGCCACCTTCTTGAACTGCTGCAGTCCGTGTGGTAAAGGATTTCCCACAGTGCTGTTAGGAAGGGAGTTCCAGGATTTTGACCCAGCGACGATAAGAGAACGGCGATATATTTCCAAGTCGGGATGGTGTGTGACTTGAAGGGGAACGTGGTGGTGGTTTTGTTCCCATGTACCTGCTGCTCTTGTCCTTCTAGGTGGTAGAGGTCGTGGGTTTGGGAGGTGCTGTCGAAGAAGCCTTGGCGAGTTGCTGCAGTGCATCCTGTGGATGGTACACACTGCAGCCACTGTGCGCCGGTGATGAAGGGAGTGAATGTTTAGGGTGGTGGATGGGGTGCCAATCAAGCGAGCTGCTTTGTCCTGGATGGTGTCGAGCTTCTTGAGGGTTGTTGGAGCTGCACTCATCCAGGCAAGTGGAGAGTATTCCATCACACCCCTGACTTGTGCCTTGTGGATGGTGGAAAGGCTTTGGGGAGTCAGGAGGTGAGTCACTCGCTGCAGAATACCCAGCCTCTGACCTGCTCTTGTAGCCACAGAATTTACGTGGCTGGTCCAGTTAAGTTTCTGGTCAATGGTGACCCCCATGATGTTGATGGTGGGGGATTCGGCGATGGTAATTCCCGATGTGTAACATTCATCAGGTTCGCACACCAGGCAGCCAACCAGCTGCCCAGGCATCACTGTGTTCCTATGGAGAAGCACCCAACCTTCACTTAGCTCACACCCCCAACAGTATGATTGAGACCTATCACTCACCTGTATTAGAAACTTTCAACTTGGCTTCCCTGATGGTCAGGTCAGTAAAAGTACCACACAGTGGAGTACCATCCACACAGTATAGTACTGTCATACAGATCAGGACTGTCCCTGAGACAGAGGGAAGTTGCAGGGGGTGGGGGGGAAGAGAGCGAGGCAGAGAAAATAATTTTGGATTGCTTCAGCAAAGAGCTGGTACGAACAAGGTGAGCTGAATGGCCTCCTTCTGTGCTGCAAACATCTATGGTTGAATTCTGGTCTCTGCTGAGTTAGCTGGTCTGTCAGGATAGCAGTTGGGGTCCTACATTTGGTCTCTGTGTCCCTGAGAATGGGGGGGGGCGGAGGAGGAAACTCATCGTGATTGGCTCCGAGTAACTCTTGCTGAAAAGTCTGCATCTGTGGATGTAGGATGAGAACTCAGTAAAGCACGGCTGTGACACCTTGCATAGCTGAATAGCCTGCTGACAATGACACAAAGAATGGTCACAGGACAAAGCTACCAGGGCACTGCCGCCTTTGGAACTTCTCCCCAGCAACAGTAAGTGTCTTCAGGAAAGGAGGGGAGGAAAGGAGGAAAAGCTGTTTTTTCAAATAATATACTTTTAATTTGAATTACACTACCATAATTACAGTTGCCCTCCTCCAAGTTGAAAATTTATTGTCTTCTGCTCTCTGAATTAGAATTTGAAATACTAGTTATTATCTGGAAGATTAAATTACTTCTTGTCCCATCACAGGGAATTGCACTATGAAAGTCTGCAGCACAAGATTTTGAGTAGGTTAAAAATAAGTTGCAATGTTACAATCGAGTGGCATCCCCTCAGGAAAACTTTCAATTAAACTCCACATCTGTGCAATATTTCCCCCCTTCTTCCCTATTTGAAAATTCCCTTCAGGCATTTTGCTGATGGCTATGGAAGTCATTAACACACATCGTCAGAACTTGGTCGCTAAGAAAAGTACCTATTTTTATTTCAGTTGTTCAAGTAGTAATATCCCATAAAATTACTTATTTACCATTTTAAACTGCAGTTGCATCCTACAAAATGCCCAAAAAGGTGTTAGTTGGATAGGTATTTCCAGAGACTGTCTACAATAGAATGTAGAGCTTAAACCTGCAAACTATTGGTTGAGAGGTGAGAGTGGTACCAACTGAGGCAAGCTGATACTAATAACACTAGAGAGAGTGAAAAATCAACCATGCATTGGTAACATCCTCTATTGTTCCCTCATTTAAGTCACTCAGGCTTCAACTGAATCTAAACTTTAAACACATTTTGGTGGGAAGAATGAGGAGAGGCAATATAAACTAAAGGGTACAATTCTAAAGGGGGTGCAGGAACAGAGAGACCTGGGGGCATATGTGAACAAATCGCTGAAGTTGGCAGGATAGGTTGAGAAAGCGGTTAAAAAAGCATACGGGATCCTGGGCTTTATAAATAGAGGCATAGAGTACAAAAGCAAGGAAGTTAAGTTAAACCTTTATAAAACACTGGTTCGGCCACAACTGGAGTACTGTGTCCAATTCTGGGCACCACACTTTAGGAAGAATGTGAAGGCCTTAGAGGGGGTGCAGAAAAGATTTACTAGAATGGTTCCAGGGATGAGGGACTTCAGTTACGTAGATAGACTGGAGAAGCTGTGGTTGTTCTCCTTAGAGCAGAGAAGGTTAAGAGGAAATTTGATAGAAGTGTTCAAAATCATGAGGGGCCAAGATAGAGTAGATAGAGAGAAACTGTTCCCATTGGCAGAAGGGTCAAGAACCAGAGGACATAGATTTAAGGTAATTGGCAAAAGAACCAAAGGCGACATGAGGAAAAACTTTTTTACGCAGCATGTGGTTATGACCTGGAATGCGGTGCCTGAAAGGATGGTGGAGGCAGATTCAATCAAGGGAACGGGATAGGTACTTGTAGGAAAAAAATTTGCAGGGCTACAGGGAAAGGGTGGGCGGGGGAGTGGGACAAGCTGGATTGCTCTTGCAGAGAGCTGGCATGGGCTCAACGGGCCGAATGGCCTCCTTCTGTGCTGTAACCATTCTATGAGCACATTGCATAACCATTTGCATTGCCTCAAAAACAAACACTCATGCTAATGTGGCTAATGGGTGATTTATTCACATTTTTAAAAAACTGTATGTAAAACCAACTTTATGGGGCACTGCTTGGTGTAGTAGTGAGCCACATATAACTATGAAGATTGTCAATTTTATTCCCGCCTGTGCTGAGTTACTTGATCTAAGCCAGGGCAGCAATTCTGGGTGCTATAACTGGCCTCAACACCCATTGTCCCTTACAGGCTAAAAGCAGCCATGGTTCCTGTTATGATCTCATCAAATGATTCTGGAAAGTGCTTACGTGTTGATTGGGTGTAGATGTGTTCCCGTCCATAATCAAATAGTCTACTGATTCCCAATGTCTAGACTCACACATGAGGAATGATCACTGGGGTTGAGGTATGAAATGGCCGCTGGTGCCCATGGAACTGTAACCAGCAACAGTTAAGAACTACAAGAAGAGGAGGAGGAGGTGAGGAAAGGGGGGGAGGTGAGGAAAGGGGGGGAGGGGGGGAGAGGGAGGAAGGGCAGAAAAACCCACCTAAAAAAAATCTCATCTAGAAAGACAATTAGATGCGTTATACTGAGATCTCATGGAAAAACAGTTCTCTGTAGCTACACAAAGCAAGATTTAAGTGGCATGGTGTAACTAAATGCTTTGTGATATGAGGCAGTATTTCTAAATGGATTTTAGAATGTGCAACAACTGGCATTCATTCGAGACAGATTACATTTTTGATGTGATGTAATCTGCTGCTGGAAGAGATAATGCCTCATTTTCAAACTGCAGCAGTAAAATAATAGCGGATTTGATAGCATTGCTGTTGCTGCGTATAGAGCCAATATTGATGTATTTGGTTCCAACACATCCCATTCGCAACCCCTGAAGTGACCCCAATTACCAAGATATCTTGTGATCCTTGTGAATCGCTCCCTGCAGAGGGGAGACTCAAAATGCTGGGATCACACAAAATAAAGAAAATTAACATTTAGGTTACAAGTATCTCCCACCAAGCTTCTCCGATGGGTCAGTAAGCAAGGACATCAGGTTCCACTTGTATGCTGACGACACCCAGCTCTACCTCACCACCAACTCTCTCAACCCCTCCACTGCCTCTGTGTTGTCAGGCTACTTGCCCGACATTCAGTCCTGGATGAGCCAAAATTTCCTCCAATTAAACACTGGGATGTCTGAAACCATTACCTTCGACCCCCGCCACAAACTCTGTTACCTGGTCACTGATTAAGTCCCCCTCCCTGGCCACTCTCTCAAGTTGAACCAGACAACAACAACAACAACAACAACTTGCAGACTCGCAGCCTTGGTGTCCTATTTGACCTTGAGCTGAGCTTCCGACCCATATCCGCTCCATCACCAAGACCGCCTACTTCCACCTCCGTATCATCGTCCGTCTCCGCCCCTGCCTCAGATCATCTGCTGCTGAAACCCTCATCCACGCCTTTGTTATCTCCAAACTTGACTATTCCAATGCTCCCCTGGCCAGCCTCCCATCTTCCACCCTCCATAAACTTGAGCTCATCAAAAACTCTGCTGCCCGTATCCTAACTCGCACCAAGTCCCATTCACCCATCACCCCCTGTACTCATTAACTATCAGTCCAGCAATGCCTTGATTTTAGAACTCTCATCCTTGTGTTCAAATCCCTCCGTGGCTTCGCTCCTCCCTCTCTCTGTAACCTCCTCCAGCCCTACAATCCTCCGAGATCTCTGCGCTCCTCCAACTCTGGCCTCTTGTGCCTCGCCCACTTCCTTTGCCCACCATTAGCAGCTGTGCCTTCAGCAGTCTAGGCCCTAAGCTCTGGAATTCCCTCCCTAAACCTCTCCACCTCTTTCTCCTCCTTTAAGACTACCTCTGTAACCAAGCTTTTGGTCACCTGTTGTAATACTTCCTCATGTGGCTCGGTTTCAATCTTTGAATGCTTACATTCCTGTGAAGCGCCTTAGGATGTTTTACTACAGTAAAGGCACTTTATAAATGCAAGTAATTGTTGTTGATATCACCCGATTTAATACGAGTCATACAAATCAGAAGGCCACAGGTTTCATTTCCAGTAAGTGTTGATCTTAGCTAATGTCAACCAGGGGAACAGTTCGTGCTACATTTGGCTTCATTGTTCCTGTTTTAAAGAGGTGAAAAGACAGCCATGATTCCTGCTCCTGATGGCGATGCACGGCTCCTATCAGAAAGCGCATGTGTGAGGACAGGATTGAGTCTGTGTGATGCCCTCGAAGGTCAAATAGCCTGCCAACATTCACTGTCTGGACTAACACATGTATAACGGCTGGGTAGTGTAAGGGAGGGTGGTCAGTGCCATGGTACTGTATCCCAACAAGAATCAGCACTTGGGAAAAAAGGAGAGGCTTTGCACCCAATTTGTGTTTTAAATGTACAGCCTTTTAGAAGATCAGATTTAGAATGAAAGTGTACTCACAAGACATGTGTGTTTAAGATAGAGGCTATTAGATTCTCAATTAAAATACTATGTTGACCAGAAGCTCTTGAATTGTTGTTGACCTTATAACACTAGTAATTTAATTACCCCTTTGATATAAATAATCATCTGACAAACATAATAAAGGTCTTGGAACCATCTAGGACCAGTGTGTGAGAGAGAGCGCATGTGTGTGAGAGAGAGAGCGCAAATGAGTGAGTGAGTGAGTGAGAGAATGTATGGGGGTAATTTTAACCCCCAAGGACGGATGGGTTGGGGGCAGGTGGGAAGGTAAAAATTTTAAAAGTATAAAACCCGACACCAACCCGCCCACTTCCGGTTTTAACGGAGATGGGGGGGGGGGGGGGGGATGGGCGACCAATCTGATCTCAGGAGGCGGGTTGGTCAGTAAAGTCTTTTGAGGAGGCTGTGTCCCTCCATTTTAACTCCTGGGGGCCGGGAGTCCCAGGCCTGCTGATTCTCACCACGTAAGAGGAGGCGAAAAGGGCCAGATCAACAGGTAAGAGCCTTTATTGCACTGCTTGTGGGCCAGAAGGAGCAAGAGGGTTTCGTCCAGGCCCAACAAGCTTACCTGCCGTGATCCCACTCACACGATCGGCCGACCCCCATGCCCAACCCACCCCCCCAAGATCTCCGACTCCCCCCCCGATCTCCACCACCCCCTCACTATCTCCAACCCCCCCACCCCCTCACTATCTCCACCACCCCCCCACGATCTCCAACCCCCCACCCCACGATGTCAAAATCGTCAGTACGTCCAAGAAACCCGTACTTCCGGGTTTCCCGTGCGGAAATCCTCCCCCCCGGCTCTCTTCAAGGACCCGAGTAAATATCGGGGCCTATTTGCGTAAGACTGCGTGTGTGAGAGTGAGTGAGTGTGATTGTGTTAGGGTTACCAACCCTCCAGGATTGTCTGGGAGTCTCCAGGAATTAAAGATTAATCTCCTGGACACTGCTGTGAGCAAGCCAGGAGAAAAATCAGAGGCATTTTTAAAAAAATGTTTTTAAAAAAATTTTCTTGGAACTCTTTTGTTTATTAGTTATGAAAATATTGGAGATGGAAAAAAAAGGCTGTTTGATTGGGCGGGGCAGTTGGAAGCAGGTGATGAAATCTCCAGGACTATGTGTGAGAGAGAGACAGCATGGCTTTTCCTGCCCTATCCACCTTTCCATGGATGCAAAAGATGTGTGACATTTTTATGATGGTTAGGTGAAGCAACAGGCTGATAGTCTCTGCACAGAAAGGAATGTTGTGGAGGTACATAAACATCATTCTGCTGTCCAGTCAATGGGCAAGTCACCACTATCAATTTAAGAAGTTTACAGCTCCAATGAATTCCTGAAGCACAACACCCAATCATGGCATTAAAGTATACAAAGGAACTGTCAGTTACAAAAACAATCCTACAGGGTCACATGTGTGGAAGGAATACAGTCGGGTCATAAGGAAGTAATACGCCTTGCAGTTGGAACAGAGGGCCTTTGTTAGTCTATTCATTTCATCATGTGACAGCAACACAAGGGAAGGAGCTGATTGGTTGGTATCTGGTGAGAGTTTCCCTTTCTGGTGAGTACTTTTTTTTTTAAGGCTTAGTTTATTTTGTTAAGTTTAGTTAATAATCTAATAAATCGAGGCATGGCAGGGCAGCTCAGTCCCGTCGAATGCATGGCCTGCGCCATGTGGGAACTCCAGGACGCTGCCCATGTCCTGGACAACCGCAGGTACAGGAAGTGTCGCCAGCTGGAGGAGCTCGAGCTCCACGTTTCGGAGCTTGAGCAACAGCTGGAGTCACTGCAGGGCATCCGCGAGGCTGGAGAGTTACGTGGATAGCACGTTTCAGGAGGTGGTTACCCCGCAGCTTAAGAGAGTGCAGGTAGAGAGGGACTGGGTAACCGCCAGACAGACAAGGAGGACCAGGCAGAAAGTGCAGGAGCCCCCTGGGGGCACCTCACTCTCTAAACAGTATTCAGTTCTGAATACTGGTGAGGGAGAGGGTTCCTCTGGGGAGTGCAGCCAGAGCCAAGAACGCAGCACCATGGGTGGCTCAGCTGTTCGGGGGGGGGGGGGGGGGGAGAGAAAGATCAGGAGAGCAATAGTGATAGGGGATTCCATAGTTAGGGGAACAGACAGGCGTTTCTTCTAGTGATTCCAGGATGGTATGTTGCTTCCTGATGCCAGGGTCAAGGTTGTCACTGAGTGACTGCAGAACATTCTGGAGGGGGAGGGTGAACAGCCAGAGGGTGTGATCCATATCAGTACCAATGACACAGGTAGAAAGTGGGATGAGGTCCTGCAGGTAGATTTTATGGAGCTAGGAAAGAGATTAAAAAGCAGGACCTCAAAGTAGTAATCTCCGGATTATTCCCGGGGCCATGCGCTAGCGAGTATGGAAATAGGAGGATAGAGCATAGCGTGACTGGAGGGATGATGCAGGAGGAAGGGCTTTAGATTCCTGGGCATTGGGACCAGTTCTGGGAGAGATGGGACCTGTACAGGTCGAACGGGTTGCACCTCAACGGAGCTGGGGCCAATGTCCTCACGGGGAGGTTCGCTAGTGCTGTGGAGGGGGGGTTTAAACTAATTTGGCAGGGGATGGGCACCAGGATGTAGCATTGGAAAGGAGAAACAAGGTGCACAAAGGATTGAGAGAGACAGATAGCACTAGAATAAGAAACAGTACAGTATTAAGTGGGATCAGACTAAGAGAGAGTACAAGAAAGTCTAAGATTAGTTTACACTGCATGTATGTAAACACACAAAGCGTGGTAAATAAGGTTGGTGAGCTGCAGGCTCAAATAGCCACATGGGAATATGATATTGTGGCGATAACAGAGACCTGGCTCAAAAAAGGGCAGGATTAGGTACTAAATATTCCTGGATACAAGGTACTCAGGAAAGATGGGGAAGGTAAGAAGGTAAGGGAGGGGTGGCTATATTGATGAAGGAGCATTTTGCAGTGCTGGAGAGAGAGGATGTCCTTGAGGGGTCACGGACAGAATCTATTTGGTTAGAGTTAAGAAACAATAGAGGCGTCATTACACCACTGGGTGTATTCTATAGGCCACCAAAGAGTGGGAAGGAGATAGAGGAGCAGATTTGCAGGGAAATTACAGAGAGGTGCAAGAGCCATAGAGTAGTGATAACTGGGGACTTCAACTATCCTAATACAGACTGGGATAGTAATTTAAGGGGCAAAGAGGGGGAGGAATTATTGAAGCGTGTTGAGGAGAACTTTCTTGACCAGCATGTTTCCAGTCGAACGAGGAATCAGGCATTGCTGGATCTGGGGAATGAGGTGGATCAAGTGTCAGTGGGGGAGCATTTAGGGAACAGCGATCATAGTATCATAAGGTTTAGAATAGCTATGGAAAAGGAAATGGACCACTCTAAAGTAAAAATACTCAATTGGAGGAGGGCCAATTTCAGTGGGATGATTGGAATCAAAGATTGGCAGGCAGAACTGTAATTGAACAGTGGGCGGCCTTTAAAGAGGAAATGGTTCGGGTACATTCTAGGTACATTCCCACAAGGGGGAAAGGTAGGGCAACTAAAGCTAGAACTCCCTGGATGACAAAAGAGATAGAGAGTAAGATGAAGCAGAAAAAAGGGGCATATGACAGATGTCAGGTTGATAGCACAAGTGAGAACCAGAAAGTTCAGAGGGGAAGTGAGAAAGGAAATAAGAGGAGCAAAGAGAGAGTATGAGAATAGACTGGTGGCCAACATAAAAGGGAATCCAAAAGTCTTCTATAGGCGTGTAAATAGTAAACGGGTAGTAAGAGGAGCGGTGGGGCCGATTATGGACCAAAAAGGAGAAACAATCATGGAGGCAGAGGGGATGACTGAGGTACTAAATGAATACTTTGCATCTGTCTTTACCAAGGCAGAAGATGCTGCCAGAGTATCAGTAAAGTAATCAGCCCGTTGTTTCAGCGCTACACGGCCTCTCCGACATCCAAGATGGCATCTTGGATGTGCACGCACGTTTCCTGCATGACGTGCGCTGGACACCATCTTGGTATAGGAATTAGCGCAGGTGCAGATAACGAACACTGGAATCATGTAAAGTAAGGAGAAATGGCTTCAATCAGTGTGCAACGCTGATTTAAAGTGATAGACAGCATTTTGGCACTTAACGCTCAATTCAATGTACAGTCTTAACCCCGACCATCTGAACGTGTCTTAGAGTGCCTGGAGGACCCCCACCAGCGCTATTTAAAGGGACCATGCAGGATTTACAGGTTAGTGGCTGGATTATTGCTTCTGGCTGCCGAGACATTTCTAACTGTTTTTGGAGGTCTCCTAGACTTCAATACTAGGACGCGGGGACATAGCCTAACATTTAGAGCCAGGAAGTGCAGGAGTGAAGTTAGGAAATGCTTCTACACACAAAGGGTGGGAGACGTTTGGAACGCTCTTCTGCAGACGGCAGTTGATGCTAGCTCACTTGTGAATGTTAAATCTGAGATTGATAGATTTCTGTGAACCAAGGGTTTAAGGAATATGGGGCTAAGGTGGGTATATGGAGTTAGGTCACAGGTCCACCATGATCTCATTGAATGGTGGAACAGGCTCAAGGGGCTAAATGCCACTGCCACTTGCTGCCTCTTGATATGCGCCACCTTCTCCTGCAAGAAAGCGGGACGTGTGTCTGGGTGATGTGCTTGTCATGGTTGAATAACTGTCAGTGTGTGTGGCCTGTGAGTTGTGGGTGGGCGGTGTGCAACAGTGGTGATGTGTAAGGGTTAGAGGAAACATCTGATTGGAAGAGTTGAGTACTGATGGAGAGAGTTTGTTGGTATGTGGGTGATGGGGGTGCAGAGCGTGATGCAGTTGGTAGGAGACGCCACTTGACAGTTGACCTCACTCACCTTGACCACTCATGTCAAAGCATTGAACTTCTTCCTACACTGCATCCATGTTCATGATGCTGTGCGTCTGGCATTGACTTTGTCTCCCACTGCCTTTTGTGTATATGTCTGGAGGGCCTCTTGCACCCCCCCCCCCCACCCCCCTGCAGATATAGGATGTTCCTCCTTCTGTCCACCTCTTGCACCCAAGGTCTCTAGTGCATCAGCAGAGAACCTTGGTACACGCACTCTCGCAGGCCTGGTACCAACTCAGATCAGTAGATTGGAGAGGTCTGGCGAGCAGATTGGAAGATGTGGGATTTAGTAGTGCGCAACCTTTATTCAATGTTTTAACATAATTCATCAATGTGAAAACATGGTGATGGGACCTGCATCTTTGTTTTACGCGTGCGATGTCTAATCTCTGTTCAGACTCCGTGCGGACAGTAGACTGTTATTTTCAGCGAATAACAGGTACCTGCTCCCTTTAAGAGATTTCTAACAAACATCCTCCCTTTAAGAGATTGAGCTCCCTCTGGTGGTGGAAAGTGCAAATTGCATTGATTCCACGTGCAAGGCCTGGAAAGGAACGCTAATTGTCGGTAAGTGCTCCGGTGGATCCAAACTTGCGTCCTGCCTGTGCAGGGACCGTTGGGCGCAGGGTATAGCGCATCGCGCTGCCCACGTCCAAAAACGGCCCCTATCGAATTTTTCCCCCGCTATACTTAAAGTAGATAAGTCACCCGGTCCGGATGGGATGCACCCTAGGTTGCTGAGGGAAGTAAGGGTGGAAATTGCGTAGGTACTGGCCATAATCTTCCAAACATCCTTAGATATGGTGGTGGTGCCAGAGGACTGGAGAATTGCAAATGTTACACCCTTGTTCAAAATAGGGTGTAAGGATAAACCAGCAACTACAGGCCAGTCAGTTTAACCTCAGTGGTGGGGAAACTTTTAGAAAATATAATCTAGGACCAAATTAGCAGTCACTTGGACAAGGGTGGATTGATTAGGGAAAGCCAGCACCGATTTGTTAAAGGCAAATCATGTTTCACAAATTTGATAGAGTATTTTGATGAGGTAACAGAGAGGGTAGATGAGGGCAATGCAGTTGATGTGGTGTATATGGACTTTCAAAAGGCATTTGATAAAGTGTTGCATAATAGGCTTTTCATCAAGATTGAAGCCAATGGAATAAAAGGGGGAGTGGCAGCATGGATACAGAATTGGCTAAGTGACAGGAAACAGAGAGTAGTGGTGAACGGTTGTTTTTCGGATTGGAGGGAGGTGTACATGGTGTTCCCCAGAGGACGGTATTAGGACCACTGCTTTTCTTGATATATATTCATGATTTGGACTTAGGTTTACAGGGCACAATTTCCAAATTTGCAGATGACACAAAACTTGGAAGTGTAGTGAACAGTGAGGAGGATAGTGATAGACTTCAAGAGGAAATAGACAGGCTGGTGGCATGGGCGGCCACATGGCAGATGAAATTTAACATAGAAAAATGAGAAGCGATACATTTCAGTGGGAAGAATGAGGAGGGACAATATAAACTAAAGGGCACAATTCTAAAAGGGGTCCAGGAACAGAGAGATCTGGGGGTACATGTACACAAATCATTGAAGGTAGCAGGTCAGGATGAGAAAATGGTTAAAAAAGCATACGGAATCCTGGGCTTTATAATTAGAGGCAAAGGGTCTATTGCGTCTGTATGGAAGTCATTTTGAACCTTTATAAAATACTGGTTCAGCCAAAGCTGGAGTATTGTGTCCAGATCTGGGCCCCACACTTTAGGAAAGATATGAAGGCCTTAGAGAAGGTGCAGTAGAGATTTACTAGACTGATTCCAGGGATGAGGAAGTTTCGTTACGTGGATAGACTGGAGAAGCTGGGGTTGTTCTCCTTGTAACAGAGAAGGTTGCGAGGAGATTTGATAGAGGTGTTCAAAATCATGAAGGGTCTAGACAGAGTAGATAGAGAGAAACTGTTCCCATTGGCAGAAGGGTCAAGAACCAGAGGACATAGATTTAAGGTGACTGGCAAAAGAACTAAAGGTGACATGAGGAAAAACTTTTTTACGCAGCGAGTGGTTAGGATCTGGAATGCACTGCCCGAGGGGGTGGTGGAGGCAGATTCAATCATGATCTTCAAAAGGGAACTAGATAAGTCCTTAAAAGCAAAATATTTGCAGGGATAGGGGTTAGGGCGGGGGAGTAGGATTAGCTGGATTGCTCTTTGCTCTTGCGTAGAGCCGGCATTGACTCGATGGGCCGAATGGCCTCCTTCCATGCTGTAACGTTGCTACGATTCTATGAGGTCGTTAGTTCTATCACATTCCTTCAACATAATAATCTAGTTGAGAGATGTAACAAGAATCACGCAAGCTGTACTTTTCAGGCCTTAAATAGAGGTGCATTGGGTAGCTTATTTGAGAGTCTGCACCCACGGGATAACAAAGCTGACAGCTGCAGTCAAGGTTGAACACCTTCTGGTGCCTCTCAGATTTGGTAACTATCAATCTGTTCAGTTACCAGATATAGCTTGTTAGATGAAGAACTTTACTGTAAAGCTGTAATATTCCATGAATATTATACTATTCCATGAATATTATACTAAGTATTACTTTGTAGAATCTCTTATATAATAAATATTTAGTACTCATTCATTATATGAGCTGTATTAGTGTGGTATCTACATTTTAAAATAAAGCCGGATCTCAGGAGGACAAATGTGTGTGGAATGTTTTGTTGACGTTCTCGAACGAAAACAGAAATAAGCTTCCAGCTTCCCCAGGAATTCGGATGCATTGTGTCATTATTGTGACACCATGGCTGTGCGCCTATAAAAGTTGGATCAGAGCACATTCTTGCAGGCTCACAGTCCCTGCAGGTACATCACACTCCTGCAGACTCACAGTCCCTGCAGGTACATCACACTCCTGCAGACTCACAGTCCCTGCAGGTACATCTCACTCCTGCAGGCTCACAGTCCCTGCAGGTACATCACACACCTGCAGACTCACAGTCCCTGCAGGTACATCTCACTCCTGTAGGCTCACAGTCCCTGCAGGTACATCTCACACCTGTAGGCTCACAGTCCCTGCAGGTACATCTCACACCTGTAGGCTCACAGTCCCTGCAGGTACATCACACACCTGCAGACTCACAGTCCCTGTAGGTACATCTCACTCCTGCAGACTCACAGTCCCTGCAGGTACATCACACACCTGCAGACTCACAGTCCCTGCAGGTACATCTCACTCCTGCAGGCTCACAGTCCCTGCAGGTACATCACACACCTGCAGACTCACAGTCCCTGCAGGTACATCACACACCTGCAGACTCACAGTCCCTGCAGGTACATCACACTCCTGCAGACTCACAGTCCCTGCAGGTACATCACACACCTGCAGACTCACAGTCCCTGCAGGTACATCACACACCTGCAGACTCACAGTCCCTGCAGGTACATCTCACTCCTGCAGGCTCACAGTCCCTGCAGGTACATCACACACCTGCAGACTCACAGTCCCTGCAGGTACATCTCACACCTGTAGGCTCACAGTCCCTGCAGGTACATCTCACTCCTGCAGACTCACAGTCCCTGCAGGTACATCTCACTCCTGCAGGCTCACAGTCCCTGCAGGTACATCTCACACCTGTAGGCTCACAGTCCCTGCAGGTACATCTCACACCTGTAGGCTCACAGTCCCTGCAGGTACATCTCACTCCTGCAGACTCACAGTCCCTGCAGGTACATCTCACTTCTGCAGGCTCACAGTCCCTGCAGGTACATCTCACACCTGTAGGCTCACAGTCCCTGCAGGTACATCTCACTCCTGCAGACTCACAGTCCCTGCAGGTACATCTCACTCCTGCAGGCTCACAGTCCATGCAGGTACATCTCACACCTGTAGGCTCACAGTCCCTGCAGGTACATCTCACTCCTGCAGGCTCATAGTCCCTGCAGGTACATCATATTCCTGCAGGCATATCACACACCTGTAGGCTCACAGTCCCTGAAGGTGTATCACACACCTGCAGGCTCACAGTCCCTGCAGGTGTATCACACATCTGCAGACTCACAGTCCCTGCAGGTGTATCACACATCTGCAGACTCACAGTCCCTGCAGGTGTATCACACATCTGCAGACTCACAGTCCCTGCAGGTGTATCACACATCTGCAGACTCACAGTCCCTGCAGGTGTATCACACACCTGCAGGCTCACAGTCCCTGCAGGTGTATCACACACCTGCAGGCTCACAGTCCCTGCAGGTGTATCACACATCTGCAGACTCACAGTCCCTGCAGGTGTATCACACATCTGCAGACTCACAGTCCCTGCAGGTATATCACACATCTGCAGACTCACAGTCCCTGCAGGTGTATCACACATCTGCAGACTCACAGTCCCTGCAGGTGTATCACATATCTGCAGGCTCACAGTCCCTGCAGGTGTATCACACATCTGCAGACTCACAGTCCCTGCAGGTGTATCACATATCTGCAGGCTCACAGTCCCTGCAAGTACATCACACTCCTGCAGGCTCACAGTCCCTGCAAGTACATCACACTCCTGCAGGCTCATAGGGCACTAAATTGGACCATGTACCACCGTTGTTACCGTGCTGCACGACCTCACAAACATCCAAGATGGCGTCTTGGCTGCGCATGCATGTTTCCAGCGTGACGTGCGCCGGATGTCATCTTGGTATAGGAGTTAGCGCGTGCGCAAATACTGAACGCTGGAAGCATGTAAAGTAAGGAGAAAATGGATACAATCAGTGGGCAACACTGATTTAAAATGATCGACATAATTTTGGCACTTAATGCTTAACTCATAAGAACATAACTCAACATAATCCACCGTCTTAACCCTGACCATCTGAACGTGTCTTAGAGTGCCTGGAGGACCCCCACCAGCGCTATTTAAAGGGACCATGCAGGATTTACAGGTTAGTGGCTGGATTATTGTTTCCGGCTGTCGAGACATTTGTAACTGATTTTGGAGGTCCCCTAGACTTGAATACTAGGACCGGGGACATAGCCTAAAATTTAGAGCCAGGACGTGCAGGAATGAAGTTAGGAAACATGCAAAGGGTGGGAGAATTTTGGAACTCTCTTCTGCAAACGGCAGTTGATGCTAGCTCAATTGTGAATGTTAAATCTGAGATTGATAAGATTTCTGTGAATCAAGGGTATTAAGGGATATGGAGCTAAGGCGGGTATATGGAGTTAGGTCACAGGTCCACCATGATCTCATTGACTGGCACAGCAGGCTCGAGGGGCTAATTGCCACTGCCACTTGCTGCCTCCTGTTATGCACCACCTTCTTCTGCAAGAAAGCAGAACATGTGTCTGGGTGATGCGCCTGTCATGGTTGAATAGCTGCCAGTGTGTGTGGCCTGTGAGTTGTGGGTGGGCGGCTTGCAACAGTGGTAATGTGTAAGGGTGAGAGGAAGCATCTGATTGAAAGAGTTGAGTACTGTTGGAGAGAGTTTGTTGGTATGTGGGTGATGGGGGTGTAGTGCGTGGTGCAGTGGATATGGCTAGTGGTGCAGTTGGTAGGAAACGCCACTTGACAGTTGACCTCACTCGTGTCAAAGCATTGAACTTCGTCCTGCACTGCATCCATGTTCATGGTGCTGTGCACCTGGCATTGACTTCGTTCCCCACTGCCTTTTGGCCATATGTCTGGAAGGCCTCTTGCCGCCGCCCCCCCACCCCCCATAGAATCATAGAACCACAGAAAAGATACAGCACAGAAGGGGGCCATTCGGCCCATCGTGTCCGTGCCGGCTCGAAGAACAACCAGGTGCCCATTCTAATCCCACCTTCCAGCACCCAGTCCATAGTCCTGCAGCTTACAGCACTTTAGCTGTAGGTCCAGCTACTTTTTAAAAGAGTTGTGGGTCCCTGCCTCCACCACCAATTCGGGCAGCGAATTCCATACACCCACCACCCTCTGGGTAAAAATGTTTTTCCTCATGTCCCCTCTAATCCTTCCGCCAATCATCTTAAATCTATGTCCTCTAGTTCTTGAACTCTCCGCTAGGGGAAACAGGTACTGCCTGTCTACTCTATCTGGGCCCCTCATAATTTTGTACACCTCATTCAAGTCTCCCCTCAGCCTCCTCTGCTCCAAGGAAAACAACCCCAGCCTATCCAACCTCTCCTCGTAGCTGCAATTTTCAAGCCCTGGCAACATTCTTGTAAATCTGCTCTGCACTCTCTCCAGAGCAATTACGTCCTGTAATGTGGTGACCAGAACTGCGCACAATACTCCAGCTGTGGCCTTAACTGCGTTTTATACAGTTCCATCATTACATCCCTGCTTTTTGTATACTATACCTCGGCTAATAACGGAGAGCATTCCGTATGCCTTCTTCAAAAACTTATCTACCTGTACTGCCACCTTCAGGGACCTGTGCACATGCACTCCAAGGTCTCTCACTTCCTCTACTCCTTTCAATATATTCCCGTTTTTTGTGTATTCCCTTTTACTGTTTGCCCTCCCTAAGTGCATTACCTCACACTTCTCCGGGTTGAACTCCATTTGCCACTTTTCCGCACACTCCACCAACCCATTGATATCTTCTTGGAGTCTACAGCTATCCTCTTCACTATCAAATACACGGCCAATTTTTGTGTCGTCTGCAAATTTGCCAATCATGCCCCCTACATTCAAGTCCAAATCATTAATATATACCACAAACAGCAAGGGACCCAACACTGAGCCCTGTGGCACACCACTGGAAACGGATTTCCATTTGCAAAGACATCCATCGACTTTTACCCTTTGTTTCCTGTTACTGAGCCAATTTTGGATCCAATTCACCACATTTCCCTGTATCCCATGGGCTTTTACCTTTCTGACCAGCCTGCCATGTGGGACCTTGTCAAATGCCTTACTAAAATCCATGTAAACAACATCCACTGCACTACCCTCATCAATCCTCCTTGTCACTTCCTCAAAGAATTCAATCAGATTTGTAAGGCATGACCTTCCCTGAACAAATCCATGCTGACTTTCCAAGTGACAGTTTATCCTATCTCTCAGTATTGATTCTAATAGTTTGCCCACCACCGAGGTAAGACTGACCGGCCTATAATTGTTCGGCCTTTCCCTCGTACCCTTTTTAAACAATGGTACTACGTTTGCCGTCTTCCAGTCCTCCAGTACCTCCCCTGTGTCTAGTGAGGATTGGAAAATGATCCTCAGAGCATCTGCTATTTCCTCCTTGGCTTCCTTCAATAGCCTGGGAAACAATCCATCCTGCCCTGTTGACTTATCAACTTTGAAGGATTCCAGTCCCTCTAGTATTTCCTCTCTTGTAATGTTTACCTTATCCAATATTTCACACCTCTCCTCTTTAACTACTACGTCCGGATCATCCCTTTCCTTTGTGAATACGGAGACAAAATATTTATTTAAAACACTACCCACATCCTCTGCTTCTACACACAAGTTACCCTCATCATCCCTGATAGGTCCCACCTTTTCCTTAGCTATCCTCTTGTTCTTAATGCACTGATAAATCATCTTTAATCTTACTAGCTAAAATTATTTCATGCCCCTCTCTTTGCTTTCCTTATTTCCTTTTTTACATCATCCCTGTACTTTCTATACTCCTCTAGGCTTTCTGCAGTATTTAATTTTCTGTGACAGCTTTTTTTTTCTGCTTTATCTTGCCTCGTATACTTCTAAACAACCAGGGGCCTCTAAATTTGGCAGTGCCACCCTTTTTCTTTGAGGGGACGTGTCTGCATTGTACCCGTAGAATTTCACTTTTTAGTGCCTCCCACTGGCATGCCACTGATTTCTCCTCAAGCAGTTGTGTCCAGTCCACTTCTGCCAAATCACCTCTTAGTTCTGTAAAATTTGCCTTCCCCCAATTTAAAACGTTTACTCCTGATTTAACTTTGTTCTTTTCCATAATAATGCGAAAACTAACTGAATTGTGGTCACTATCCCCAATATGGTCACCCACTGTCACATCACCCACTTGCCCATCTACCATGGATATAGGATGTCCCTCCTTTTGTCCACCTTTTGCACCAAGGCCTGTAGTGCATGAGCAGAGAACCTTGCTGCACACTCTCTTGCAGGCCTGATACTGACTCAGATCGGCAGATTGATGAAGTCTGGCATGCAGTTTGGAGGATTTTTTTAAAATTCGTTCATGGGATGTGGGCGTCGCTGGCAAGGCCAGCATTTATTGCCCATCCCTAATTGCCCTCGAGAAGGTGATGGTGAGCCGCCTTCTTGAACCACTGCAGTTCGTGTGGTGAAGGTTCTCCCACAGTGCTGTTAGGAAGGGAGTTCCAGGATTTTGACCCAGCAACGATGAAGGAACGACAATATATTTCTAAGTCGGGATGGCGTGTGACTTGGAGGGGAACGTGCAGGTGGTGTTGTTCCCATGTGCCTGCTGCCCTTGTCCTTCTAGGTGGTAGAGGTCGCGGGTTTGGGAGGTGCTGTCGAAGAAGCCTTGGCGAGTTGCTGCAGTGCATCCTGTGGATGGTACACACTGCAGCCACAGTGCGCCGGTGGCGAAAGGAATGAATGTTTAGAGTGGTGCACTCATCCAGGCAAGTGGAGAGTATTCCATCACACTCCTGACTTGTGCCTTGTAGATGGTGGAAAGGCTTTGGGGAGTCAGGAGGTGAGTCACTTGCCACAGAATACCCAGCCTCTGAACTGCTCTTGTAGCCACAGTATTTATATGGTTGGTCCAGTTAAGTTTCTGGTCAATGGTAACCCCCAGGATGTTGATGGTGGGGGATTCAGCGATGGTAATGCCGTTGAATGTCATGGGGAGGTGGTTAGACTCTCTCTTGTTGGAGATGGTCATTCCCTGGCACTTGTCTGGCGCGAATGTTACTTGCCACTTATCAGCCCAAGCCTGGATGTTGTACAGGTCTTGCTGCATGCGGGCTCGGACTGCTTCACTATCTGAGGGGTTGCGAATGGAACTGAACACTGTGCAATCATCAGCGAACATCCCCATTTCTGACTTTATGATGGAGGGAAGGTCATTGATGAAGCAGCTGAAGTTCTCATCCTGCCTACGCAGGGGCCATTGGGCGCGGGTTAATAGTGGATCATGCCAGCTACGGCCAATAATAGGCCCTATCGAATTTTTCTCCCTCAGTCCCTGCAGGTACATCACACACCCACAGATTCACAGTCCCTGCAGGTACATCACACGCCCACAGATTCACAGTCCCTGCAGGTACATCACACACCCACAGACTTACAGTCCTTGCAGGTACATCACACACCCTCAGACTCACAGTCCCTGCAGGTAAATCACACACCCACAGACTCACAGTCCCTGCAGGTACATCACACACCCACAGACTCACAGTCCCTGCAGGTACATCACACACCCACAGACTCACAGTCCCTGCAGGTAAATCACACACCCACAGACTCACAGTCCCTGCAGGTACATCACACACCCACAGACTCACAGTCCCTGCAGGTACATCACACACCCACAGATTCACAGTCCCTGCAGGTACATCTCACACCTGCAAACTCACAGTCCCTGCAGGTACATCACACACCCACAGATTCACAGTCCCTGCAGGTACAGCACACACCTGCAAACTCACAGTCCCTGCAGGTACATCACACACCCACAGATTCACAGTCCCTGCAGGTACAGCACACACCTGCAGACCCACAGTCCCTGCAGGTACATCACACACCTGCAGACCCACAGTCCCTGCAGGTACATCACACACCTGCAGACTCACAGTCCCTGCAGGTACATCACACACCCACAGATTCACAGTCCCTGCAGGTACAGCACACACCCACAGATTCACAGTCCCTGCAGGTACATCACACACCTGCAGACCCACAGTCCCTGCAGGTACATCACACACCTGCAGACTCACAGTCCCTGCAGGTACATCACACACCTGCAGACCCACAGTCCCTGCAGGTACATCACACACCTGCAGACCCACAGTCCCTGCAGGTACATCACACACCTGCAGACTCACAGTCCCTGCAGGTACATCACACACCTGCAGACCCACAGTCCCTGCAGGTACATCACACACCTGCAGACTCACAGTCGCTGTAGGTACATCACACACCTGCAGACCCACAGTCCCTGCAGGTACATCACACACCTGCAGACCCACAGTCCCTGCAGGTACATCACACACCTGCAGACCCACAGTCCCTGCAGGTACATCACACACCTGCAGACTCACAGTCCCTGCAGGTACATCACACACCTGCAGACTCACAGTCGCTGTAGGTACATCACACATCTGAGGTGCACAGCCCTCTGAAGTACAGCACATTCCTGCAGGTACACAGCCCCCTGAATTCCTACGGGTGCGCAATCCCTGCAAGTATATCACAATCCTCTAGTCTCACAGCCTCTGCAAGTACAGAACACTCTTGCAGGTTAGCAGCCCCCAGACAATAAAAATGACTTTATGTCAGTACCTATTAATATTCTCTGAAGAAAGTGTAACAAGCACTTTTGTTTCTGAATCAGTTCTGAATCAATGGGCTCGAGCACCACCACCGCCAGGACCTGAGCACATATTCTAGGCTGGTACTACCATGCGGTATTGAGGGTGTGCTGCACTGTCGAAAGAGCTGTCTTTTAGATGAGATGTTAAACTGTAGCCCTGTCTACCTATTCCGGAGGATGTAAAAGGTCTCATGGCACTGATGAAGTGGAGCAGGGCATTCTCCTCGTGTCCTGGCCAACTCCTCCCTCATCCAACACTACTAAAAATAGACTATCTGGTCACTCATTTACTTACTGTTTGCAGTATTTTACAGGGCACAGATTGACTACCATATTTGCCAACATAATAACAATGGCTACATTTCAAACATGGTGAATTGTATTTGAAGTACTCTGGGACCTCCCTGAAGGGGAAGGCACTATATAAACAGTTTCTCTTTTTCAGTTAGGATATGCTACTGCCATGGTCTTCTACTGTGGTACGCTTCACATTGACTTCTATTGTGGTCTTGTTCCACAAGTGTCGGGTGTTATTTGACCATGAAAATCATCACAGATGATCCTCATCTGACTTCCGCACACATGCACATTTCAGCAGAGGGTCACTGAATAGCGATCAGGAGCAGGAACAATGGCTCATTTTCTTTTCAAGGCCAAGTGTGGCAGCTGATATCCCCCTTCCTAAATCACAGGTACTAAGGCAAAATGTGGCACCCGACCACCATCAGTTAACTCAGTACAGACTGGGAATAAACCTGGGATCTTCTGGTCTGTATGGCTCAGTTACACACTGCGTTTACCTCCTGAGCTATTGCAGATCTATATAATGTTTTCTAACAGTATCAGGTACAGATGTTTCTTCATATGGGAAGGGGGGGACGGGGAACACAACCCAGCTCGCTTTCTGTGGGGGATTGGGTTAAAACATGAATGATTTTTTTTTTAATGGACAGGACTAGCTATGGCACCAGCATGGCAATTATAAAGTCGAGCCACTGTAACAAGGATGATATCTGCATCTGTAATGGGTACCAAGAAGCCCAGCCAGTCAGATATCCTACTCCATGCTCTAACAACTCTGGTTTAGCAGGTGATGGACAAGTCTTCTTCTACTATTCCTTCAGCTCTCTCCCAGACACAGTTATTGTTTCAAACTTTGTCTCTTGCACACAAAAGTTAAAATGCAGACATACTCTTTGCCCCCAATATATACCACAGATTTGTAGGATTGGTACAGAACATTGAGTTGTAGCTGCAGTAGTTGGTGTTGCTGGTATAAGCATGGGTTAAATACTAACAAATAACATAGCGATCTCTCTTCAATGTTGTAAACGATGGCACTGAGTAGGCCAATGTTATCCACTCCGATATCCTTAATGGGTTTGAACTATATCGAGTCTAGGAGGGAGAAATGGGTTTTCTTTGAAGCTGCCAAAATGGGTTACAATATCCTATCACTGGGCAGATTATCAGCTTTAGAGAACACTGATTTTGTGTAGACTGTAACAAATAGGATGGGGCTTACTCAACGATTCCATTCTTCTTTTCTAGCCACACTTTCCTACTCACGCGCCCTGTCAACATGATCTAAAATCTGATACCAGATTGATGTTTCTGCTGATCTGACACACTTCTCCAATTTTATACACAGCTGCTGCGTCAAAAGAATCTTAAAAATGATCTCTTTGACTGTGCTTTTACTCTCCCCTTAATCTTTCCCACCTCCTCTTTGATTGTAAATTAATCCCAATTATACAAACACATATGTATGGTAGGATTGAGTCTTTCCAAAAGATCTTTCCTTCTGACCCTCAGTTTTCCTAATCTCCAGTGACACTAGTGTTTACAGACACACAGATGTAATAATCAGCTCATTCTTTCTGAGTACCTGAAAGTTGTGGAACTTACCTCTCACAATCATTCCTTCTTCCTAAAATCCATACGCTTTTAGAGCCAAGCTTGACATCACTGCTTCCTGATTTACCTCGTCTTGTCTTTTACTCTTTTCAACTTTGCTGGTGTCCCGTAAGACAAGCACTATGCCCCTTGGTTCCTCAGTGTAAAAAGTACAGCATGCAACAGATTTCCAGTAATGCGACTTTTGAAGGAAACCCAAAATGTGATAAGCAGACTAAGTTGGTAAGTTTAGTATAAATGCGGTCAAATGCTCAAACCATGAATTGTGAAGGCAGCGCAGTGAAGCACACACTGATGCTCCAAAATGCTGTGTGAAATAGTGAAAGACATGGTTTTGTATTCCTGATTTCCTAGATGGAGCCAATCTTTTCTATCCGTACGAGTCAGCTCAAATATGGGGAAGATGGTATGTATGGAAAAGAAAATCAGGCAAAGTGTAAAATGGGCTGTTGATTTGCTATCACCAGTTTTTTGACTAGTGATAAGAGTTAAAATGACCCCCTACGTCTGTAACACACACTGCTTACTAAAACATACTGCTCATGGCTCCTTCATTAAGCAGAAAGCCATTAAGCAAGATTGGGACATTACTTTTTCTATTGAATCCTTGAGAGGTCTTACCTAATGCACTGCCTGGTGTAATTACAAGCCGTACAGACCAGGAAGATCCCCAATCTCAGCAATCGGGGTATTACAGACGGCCTCAACACTAGGAAAAATAATCAGGCAAAATTGCTGCTTCTGTTTGCCATCCAATAATCCCTGATATGTGTGTGTGTGTGTGTGTGGGTGTGTGTGTGCGTGCGTGCACGCACACACGCACCAAGTGAGGACAGGTTCAGGTTTGGCTGGGATGCAGACAAAGATGATTAGCCTGGGGTGTCCACTGTCAGTGCTCAAGCTCATGAAGAATGGGTTTTTGGGTGACGTATTGGAGGGCAGCTGGCACCCATGAAACCATACCCCATCAAGAGGCAGCACACACCAGGAATCCTTCAAAAAATGAAGGAGAAAAGATAGGAAAAAAATGACTCATCTAAAAGTTTGCTAAAGGTGGATAACCTAGGAATGACAGTGACACTGTACAGATTAGTGAAAACATTGCTCTAGGCAGCATCAAAATACTGACTTCATGCTTTCCAGTGAAATAGAAGATAGCTGAACTCAATTTAGGAGATGAGAACGATGTCACACAGGATTAATCCACAGGCAGGAGATGGTGTAGCATTTGTTATTTCTTCAAAGTCAACAATAATAGCAAACAAATCCAATACATAAAACAGCATCAATGGATTTGAGCACAATCTTGTGAAGTGGAAAACAGAATAAAATATCAGTACAGATTTGTCTGCACAGTCTAGTCCTTTACTTTGGTTGAATTACCCTCAGTTTGATAAGACAGCTCACACAAAGTATGTATGGGGGTGATATCTGAACTGGTGCTAATTTTAACCTCACTCAATATCATGCAGAAAATATCAATCTAGGCATTAAATTGCACTTAGGCACAATTTTTGGCCATTTGAAAATTCTGACACAGCACAGCACTTATCTTTTTCATATCAGTGGATTAAAAACACCGAATCAAGACAATTTCTGAGGGAGGGGAGGAAAACCTAATTTTTTTTTTAAAAAACAAAAGAAACTGCAGATGCTGGAAATCTGAAACAAAAACAGAAAATGCTGGAAACACTCAGCAGGCCAATCAGCACCTGTGGAGAGAACAGACAATTTAACCTTTTAAGTATGGACCCTTCTTCAAAATTGAAAAATAAGAGGCAGACAGGCATGTTAATATAATCAGAAAAAGAACAAGAGAAACATATATTCCAACATCTGCGGAATGTTGCTATTTACAAATGTAATTTTCTCTTTACTGCAAAGTCACAAATGTAATAATTATGTGGCGTACTCTACTGGAGTTACAAGTCACACACTGACAATGCTGCAAAATACTCAGAGAATTCAGGGTTAGAAAGATTCCACTCTCATCTTCCCCCTGAAAGATGTGATAATATTGATTATTATCCAGATAACTGACCAAAATGTTAGTGACTTTATCTATAGGTAGGGTAAGTGACTAGTTATTGCTCAGATTCATTCGGAAACCTGCAATTTCTCTGTCTCTGAGACTTTAATTGTAATACTTGGCAGCAAATCCACTATCTGTACTAATTATAGAAATTTGCAGAACTTGTCACAGGATATCATGCCCAATTATGACATAAAAGCTGCTCCAAGACCAAAAATAAAGAGGAAAAACTGCAAATACTGCAAATAATAAATAAAAACGGAAGTGAAGTCTTTAGTCCCGATGAAAGGTACACACTCGAAACATCCTATCCTGTTCTTTCTCTCTCAGATGCTGACTGACCTGCTATATATTTACAGCATTTCCTGTTTCTCTTTCCTAAAAGATCAATCCGCAGAACAGAAGTTTTCTCTGTTTCTGGCTCTCTCTCCCCTTCCAATTCAACATGATTAAACTCCTCTGAACAACTACACTAGTAATTCTCTCCTCAGCAAGCTTTATCTTAGTTCCACTTCCCTGCCCGAGATAGACAGTGCAACCTGACACCTAACTACACACAGGCAAATTTAAAATATCTGTGTCCGAACAAAAATATGCAAAATCTAGATGGGATTCTATCCATCCTGGCTCCACAGTTTCAAACATTTTTCAATAGCTTATTAGAATTCTCTATAAAGAGTCCACAGTAATTAAAAAATCTCAACGCCACTCACTAACCTTTCAAGTGCATGAGCAACTGAGATTTTTTTTAAAGTCTGGTTTATAAGAAATGTGTCCCCATGGATTCATTCTGACATCAGTTAACAACACTGGAAGGGGCAATTCCTGATAAATAAAAATGGCTTTATTTTTCTTGTTAAATTAAATTTGATCTTCAAAGGGAAGTATTCACCATTAGTACCAATTTACAAGGCAAACAATACAGAATAAAAGGTTTCAATTTACTTTATTTCTCTCATTATGCCTCCTATTGTCTCATGGAAATATTTCTTCTGCCATTTGACCCTCTTATTTTCCACTCAAACACTTCACAGATCACTCTATTCTCTCGTGTACATTTGTTCTTCCTGTTGTTCCATTCCTTTCTAAACCTGCAATATCTTCCAGCTCTGATGAAAGGTTCAAACCTGAAAAGGCAACTTGTCCGTTCTCTTCATAGCTGTGTGACCTGCTGAGTGTTTCCAGAGCTTTCTGTTGTTGTTTCATATTGCCAGCATCTGCAGGTTTTGCTTTTTATCTAGTCTAAAAGGCCCCTCATTTGTTTCCCAGATTTAGATGATCTCCTCCCTCCTGGAAATTGTGTGTGTGACCATCAGTTGAGATTTTTATTTGGGCTGTGATGTCCTTCGGGGAGAATAGCCGAATGGCACTCCCCGTCTCCCCGCGGGGAGAAAACCTGGGGGAAAAAAATAACATCACTCTTTTGGTTTTGTCTATTTCTGAAACTTCCTACAAGGCAAACACATTTTCTACGATAGATTGTGATTAGGAGGAAAACTTTCCAATCTGCTTTTTCTGACTGGGTCAATTGGCGTATCTGTTGAAAATTAAGAACTATATTCTTTTCGATGCCCAATTATATTTTTATTGCAATTGGAGAGTTGCTCAAGGGCGTTGAGAAATGTATTTTTTAAATTGATGTGCAGCTCCTATAGAAACTCCGAGAAAGCTTTATTAAAACAGAGTTGAAACTATAGAGCCAGGATGGATTGGGTGAGTAGCTAGTCACTGAATACACAAGAACTCTCCCGCAGATCACCACCTACCACATCCTTTCAACTGACAGATCAGTACTGCTCTGTTAAACAACACTTGGAGGAATCACTGCGGAAAGCAGGGGCACAGAATGCAATCTGAGTGGGGGACTTCAACGTTCATTGTTGATCAAGCTGGCTGAGTCATGAAGAAGATAGTTAGTAGAACGAGCCTGTGTCATGTGGCGAGGGAACCAACATGAGCAACGCACTGTGAGAGAACCTTCACCACACAGACTGCAGCGGTTCAAGAAGGCGGCTCACCACCACCTTCTCAAGGGCAATAGGGATGGGCAATAAATGCTGGCCTTGCCAGCGACGCCCACATCCCATGAACGAATTAAAAAAAAGAGGGAATAACTTACTTGACCTCGTCTTCTTCCTTGACTTTGTCCTCACCAACCTACCTGTCTCAGACACATCTACATCTGTCCACGATAGTACTGGTCAGTGTCCACCACACAGTCCTTGTGAAGACAAAGTCACATTTCCACAGTGAATACACACTCAGTTGTGTAATGTGGCACTAAATGGAACAAACTCCCTACCTAACAGCACTGTGGGAGCATCTTCACCACACAGACTGCAGCAGTTCAAGAAGGCAGCTCACCACCATCTTCTCAAAGGCAATTAGGGATGGGCAATAAATGCTGGCCTTGCCAGCGACACCCACATCCCATGAATGAATAAAAAAAATCTAAGGAGCGATCTAGCAGCCCAAAAGTGGGCATCGATGTAGTACTGTTGGCCATCATCAGCAGCAGAATTATAAGCCTCCACAATCTGTAACCATATGGTCCGGAACATCTCTCACTCCTGGATCACCATTAAGCTGGCAGACCAACCCTGATTCAACATGGAATATAGAAAGTTATGCCAGGAGATAGTGCCAACCTAGTGAAGCAACAATACAGAATTACATGCATGCTGAACACCTAAAGTAGCAGGCTACAGACAAAACTAAGCAGTCCCACAACCAATCGATCACAGCAAAGCTCTGTAGCCCTACTACATCCAATTGAGAATGGTAGTGGACAATCAGGCACCTAACAGGAGGAGGGTGCTCCATAAATATCACCCGTCTCAACTATGGTGGAGCCCAGCACAAGTGCAAGAGACAAGTCTGAAGAATCTCCAGCACAAAATGCTACTCGGTCTCTTTACGAAGTTCCCATCATCATAGATGACAGTGTTCAGCCAATTCGGTTCACCACATTAAGAAGCAACTGGACGCATTGGACACAGTGAAGGCTATGGGCCCTGACAACATCTCGGCTGTTGAGGTGTGAAAGACCTGTGCACTAGAATGAGGCATCGGAATGAACCTTGAATGGAGGCCCAACCAGCCCCCATTCACCACCACCCTCCTCCGCCTGGCTGAACTTATTCTTACGTTGAACAACTTCTCCTTTCACTCCACTCACTTCCTCCAAATAAAAGATGTCACTATGGGAACCTGTATGGGTCCCAGCTATGCCTGCCTTTTTGGGGGATACGTGGAACATTCCTTGTTCCAGTCCTACTCAGGTTCCCTCCCTCACCTCTTTTTCCAGTACATTGATGACTGTATTGGTGCTGCTTCCTGCTCTCGCCACAAACTGGAAAATTTTATCAACTTTGCTTTCAATTTCCAACCTTCCCTCGCTTTCACGTGGCCCATCTCATAGAGTCATAGAGTCATAGAGTTATACAGCACGGATAGAGGCCCTTCGGCCCATCGTGTCTGCGCCGGCCATCAGCCCGTCTACTCTAATCCCATATTCCAGCATTTGGTCCTATTCTTCCCTTCCCTTCCTCGACATCTCTATCTCTATTTCTGGGGATAGGCTGTCAACCAATATCTATTATAAGCACAACGACTCCCACAGCTGCCTTGATTGCACTTCCTCCCACCCCGCTTCCTGTCAGGACTCGATTCCCTTCTCCCAGTTTCTCCGTCTCCATTGCATCTGTTCTGACGCTGCCACCTTCCACACCAGTGCTTCCGATATGTCTTCTTTTTTCCTCAACCGAGGAATCTCCTCCACTGTAGTTGACAGGGCCGTCAACCATGTCCATCCTATTTCCTGCCCTTCTGCCCTCAGCCCTTCCCTTCCCTCCCAGAACCATAATAGGGGCCCCCTTGTCTGCACTTTCCACCCCACCAGCCTCCATATTCAACATATCATCCTCCATCATCACAATCCCACCACCAAATACATCCTCCCCTCCCCTTTCAGCATTCCATAGGGACCGCTCCCTCCACGACACGGTCCACTCTTCCATCACCCTCAACACCCACTTTCCTCCCCACGACACCTTCCCGTGTGAGCGCAGGAGATGCAACACCTTCCCCTTCACCCTTCCCACCGTCCAGGGCCCCAAACAGTCCTTTCAGGTGAAACAGCGATTTACTTGTACTTCTTTCAATTTAGTATACCGTATTCGCTGCTGACACTGCAGTTGCCTCTACATTGGGGAGTCCAAGCGCAGATTGGGTGATCGCTTTGCAGAACACCTCTACTCTCTCCACAAGCGTGACCCTGACCTGCCGGTCGCTTGCCATTTTAATTCCCCGTCCCACTTCCACTCTGACCTCTCTGTCCTCGGCCTCTTACACTGTTCCAATGAAGCTCAACGCAAGCTTGAGGAACAGCACTTTACAACCTTCCAGACTCAACATTGATTTCAATAACTTCAGATCATAACCACTGCTCCCATTTTTTCGTACACCAGGTGCTTGTATTGGTTCTGCTGTTGTCGTTCACAGCTACTCGAGACCAATCTTTTGTTCCTTAACTTGTCCCATTACCACCCTCCTTGCCTTGCACCATCATCCCTTTTGTCATTTAATCACTCTTGCCTTCTACCCTATCCCAGACCTTCCCTTTGTTCTTTCCTCCCCTCCCTTTTTCCCTGGCTCTGTACTTGCTTAAAAACTCTTTAACATCTTCCAGTTCTGACGAAAGGTCTTCAACCTGAAATTTCATTTCTTTCTCCACAGATGCTGCCTCACTTGATGAGCTTCTCCAGCACTTTCTGTTTTCATTTCATAGCTGCAGGAGTTGCTTCATCAATGACTTTCCTTCCATCATAAGGTCAGGAGTAGGGCTGTTTGGTGATGATTCTACAGTGTTCAGCTCCATTCACAACTCTCCCAGTAATTAAGCAATCCAGACCTGCCAATAGCAGGACTAGGACAACATCCAGGTTTAGTTGACAAGTGGAAGGCAACATTTGCGCCAAGAAACAATCATGTTCAACAAGAAAGAAACCCAACCACCTCCCTTGATCTTCAATGGCACTACCACCGCGGAATCACCCACCATCAAAATCCTGGAGGTCACCATTAACCAAAACCTTAATTAGATCAACCATATCAACAATGTAGCTACAAGCGGAGGGCAGAGTCTGGGAATGCTGCAGCAAGTAGCTCACTACCTGACAACTCAAAGCCTTTCTATCATCTATAAGGCTCAAATCAGGAGTGTGATGGAATACACACCACTCGCTTGGATGGTTGCAACTGCAATAACACTCAACGAGCTCAACATCATCCAGGATAAAGCAGTCTGGCACTGTCAGCGGTCTCAATATTCACCCCCTCCATCCCCAGCACACTGTGGCTGGAGTTTGTACTAACTTTAGGATGCACTGCAGCAATTTACTAGGTTTATTTCAAAGGCACCTCTCTGCCCCGTGACCTCTATCACCAAGGACAAGAGTGGCAATATCACCAAGTTCCACTCTCCACACATCATCTTGACTTAAACAAATATTGCTGTTCCTACATCATCACTGAGTCAAAATCCTGGAATTCCCTATGCAACACTGCTGTGAGAGCACCATCACCATATAGACTGCAGCGGTTCAAGGAGAAAGCCCACCATTACCTTCTCAGGGCAATTAGGGATGGGCAAGAAATGCTAAATTGTCAGCTTCATCCATCTCACCATATCAAATAAAAATAAAATCCTTCTTCCCTACTTATAGAAAAGTCCCTGGCCTCTGACCATGTCACACAATGGTTTGTACTCAAGCAGACTTTCCCACTAACTTAATGAATGGAGGCAAATACCCCATTCTTTTTGTTAGCATTAAAATAGTTAATGAAACAGAAGCTTTCAGACCACGTTGTAGACTAATAAGGTGATATTTTAGAGAGCCTCTGTGTTTGTCTTTCGTTGCAGGGATGTCCTAAAAACCAAATCACATAAAATACATGCAATCAATTCTGGAAAATGGGCTTAGCAAACAAGACAACTATCTTATTTCAATTTGACCTATCTCGAAATTTCCAACACGGGAAGAACAATAGGGCCCATGTGGTTCTATGTAGACAGTGGCTTTAATAAATTGAATGGCCCTTCATTCAATTAGAAACTTTACATGCTGTGACATTTAGCTACTTCTCCTGACAAACTAATAACAAGGATGCCGACATTTGTAAATGTCATTAATTCTACTGTCAGTAATCAATTGTGAGGAAATGACTACTGCTGGTCTTATTCCACAGACATTTGGAGGACATCATTGATATTAAAAAGTATGCTTTCTCACTCACACCCCCCCCACCACCCCCCACCCACACACACACACACACACACACACACACACAAACAGTCTGCTATCATTACAGCAACATTTTCAGCTAAAATAATTATATAGTCAGACAACGATATTAGTAACCAGTTCCCCTTATACTTGGGCAGCAGACTGTGCTGAAAGGTTTCTTGTTCTTGCTTTCTTTTACTGCAAATTATTATCAACTAAGACAGTATAAAATAATTTCCTTCTACCTTTTGAGGTGAGGAAGCTGGAGTTCAGTGAGGACCAGTTCAGTCCTCACTTTTTATGCGTCTCATTCATCACGTATGCATGTCATGTGAAAAATGCAGCCTAAAACTCAGCCTCATAGGAACTGGATATAATAGGAAAACAGGAAAGTAAAGGTCCAGAAAAGACACTGCAGTTTTTTTGGCCGGACACAAAAACTAATAACTGTGAACACTCACTCCTTCAATTCTCCATTACATTTTTCCACACTATCTGCCTTCATTGCCTCTCC